>NC_077227.1:691423473-691628300 GCF_027887165.1 Monodelphis domestica | reverse complement strand
ACTTCTTCTTCTGCTTGACCCCAGAGGGCATAACTTGGAATAGCATGGAGATGTTACAGGAAGGAAGATTTAACTTTAATATGAAGAAGAATTTCCCAAGAATTATTAATGGCTAAAAATAGAATGGATTGTATTGGAAGATAACAACTTCCCCTTCACCCCTTAAATTCTGTAGGATGGGGGGCATTAGATGAGCAGCTTTTTACATATGTTTTGGGGAGAATTCCTCAGACATTTAATAGTTTGGAAACCTGGATATTTAATTTCCCAATGCCTCAGTGTACCAGTTTGCAAAATAAAAGAGATCAAATTCCCTCTAAGCTGTCTTCCAGCTCTATATCTGGCTCTTATGTTCTTAATATAAAAGTAAAATGGAGGTGAATTTGGTAGGAATTGGAATGGATGACTGCTGAGACCCCTTCCAAGACTGCAATTTTGTGATTCTTCGATTCTGAGGGCCTTTCCTAAATAGCAACTTCAACTAAGCAAACTCTTCTCTCTTGCCTTGGCTGTTTTCCACCTCTCTGTCAGGTTGGGAATCTCTTGTGATTTCCCATAGCCAGAGTCATTCTAACTCCCCTGAGGAGATACTAGACTTGAGTAGTCCTGGTTCTATTACTTAACTGGCTGAGCAAACTTTAGGAATTCTCTCTCTGAATCTTTGTTTTCTCCTTGGCTAAATTAGGATAAAACCACTTTCTTGTCTACCTCAAAGAGCTGTGAGGATGGAGAAGGATAGGCCATAAACAAAGAGCTTTATAAACATGATGTATTAGAGAAATGTGAGTTACTAGTATAAATAAAGGAATATGAATTGCTTCCCTTAACCCTCTCCAAAGGAAAAAAAATAGAGTGATTGTTGTTTGATCTCAGTAACTCCTTTCTATGTTCAAAAAATGTTTTTAGCCCTAGAATGGGAAACACATACTAAGAAGACCTGGGAATTGGGGGACAGTTGGAGTAAGGGGGGAAGAGTCTCCAGAAATCAATTAGTTCAAAACATAAGCAAGAAATAAAAAGAGCTGATGACCCCACATTGTGAAAATTTTTATTATACATTGGACCAGCTTGTCAGGTTGTATTTATTTAGGGGAGAAAAAATGTCAGTGCTGTTGGTATGATTGTGGCAGATCAATTAATAAGAAATGAGCTCCTTCCATTACTGTGCTCCCCCTCTCATGTGCAGAGCTGGTGGCTTGAGAGTGCTTTCTGTTTGTGTTAGGGTTTTATGAGTACTAATGACACCTCACTCCACTCCTGCTGCTCTTAACATTCACTATATAATCATTCTGGTCAAACAGCAAAGGCCAACGGAATGCCGGGCTGGCACTGTAGAAGCATTTGTCAACTAGTGGCCAGAGCGAATGCCAACCCTCTCATTATGGACCTAAAATGAAGTTTTATTGGGCACTTATTTTAAGCTTTAAAAAAATTAAGATGAACACAAAATTACAATAAAATTGGGTTCAACTATTTTTAGGTTTTGTTAATAATAGAGGATTTAAAGCAAGGAACAAACTTCAAAAGCACCAAATTCAACCTACTCATTTCACGGAGATGAAAATGATGGCATTTACCAAATAGGACTTTTGTGAAGATCAAATGAGATAATATATATAGTTTTGCAAACCTTAAAACATTATATAAATGCCAGTTTTTTATTAATAATATCATCTGCATCCTCATCAGTATAGTTTTTTATATTTTTATATATTATTTATATATAATTAATAATAATAATAAATTAATATATATTACTCCCTCAATATCTTTAAATCCCTAAAATTTCTGTTCCATTCTACCTAAGCTCCACTTGGGAAGGCGATGCCCAAGGATCTCACTATCACCAATGGATTTTATACTTTCATGATAAAAAATGTTGACATTTCTCCATCAGCTTACAAGCACCTATGACTTAATACCTTCCTATGTCTCACCTCCCTAAATCTATGTATGTATATCGTTAACATGACTTCTAATGCCTGCCCCCTTCCATATTGTCTCAAGCTATTAGCCATGCTTGACTTAATTATCTTCTTTTCCCTTTTCCGTAGAATCCTAGCCTGAATTTACCCTATTCTTTGCTCATGGATCATTGACCCCTTTGTTCCATCAAAACTCATGGCTTGCCTTACTTGCCTCAACCCTCAATGACTCTAATCATCCACTTCTCTTCCTACTCACATGCTGCTGAACAAGACTAGAGGAACACACATACTGGAGCTGTGTGGGTACACTGCAAATTAATGGAACAACATGATTCTAGAGGACTGAAGATGATACCCATCTCTTGACAAAGATTTAACATTAAGAATGAGACAGAATTTTTTTAGATCTTGACAATATGGTAATTGTTTTGCTTGGCAAAGTACATTTTTACAAGGTTCTCTCCCCTCAAATACTGTATAGGGGAGAGGCATCATAGAGGGAAAATAGATTTTTGTTCATTGAGATGATTTTATTTAATTTAAAAATTGAATTGCATTAAATATGAACAAGGCCCTCACTTCAATAAGATAAATTGTCTCTAATTGATTCTATAACCTACTCTCCAGGGAGGCTGACCTTGTTTTTTTTTTCTTTTAAATAGCCTGCATTCCCCCAAGTACCTATCCTCTCAGCTGAAGATTTTAACTCATGGTTCCCTTGAAAACAGAGGTTATTGCATCCTTGTAGACAGCCATGTCAGTAGCTGCAGCAGCAGCAGCATTAGCAGCTCTTCACACAGAGAAGATAAAGGGCTTGAACAACTGGTCAGAAAGAGATTACTGGGATACTTTCCTGGCACCCAGTGCAGCTGATGCTGATTGGCAACTCTATATCCCATAAACAGTTCTGGTTCACCATTTCAAGGTAAGGAGGAATGGTTATTATAGGCTAGGGAGGCTTGGGAGCAAGGACACTCATTGCAGTTCTAGAACCTAGAGGAGCACTACCTCTTATGGTGTAGGGGAGATGGGGATCTGGTTGTGGGGCCAAGAAGAACACTAGTGTTTGCTATAGGAGAGTAAAGACACTTCTTGGGTAATGAACTTAGAATGTGCATTGATGAGCAAACCATCTTGAAAAGACAGAAAAACTATAAACCTCCCAGAACTAGTTCTAAAAATAGCAATATGAAGAAACCTGAAAATTGGGATAATACCTTCCATCCCCCAGGTGAGCAAAACTCAAGTTTAATATAAGTTCTAAGTCCAGAAATGAGAAAACAGCAAAAAAAGGAAAAAGAAAAAGAAATTGAACATTAAAAAATTACTATAATGGCAAAGAAAACCAAGACACAATTTCAGAAGGAGATAATAATGTAAAAATGGCTAAAGGCAAAGCCTCAAATGAAAATGCTAATTGGGCCCCATGTCATGAATTTTTTTCTATAAAAACTGAAAGAAATAAGAATGGTAGAATACCCTTTGTAAAAGAGGCACAAAGAAAAGCTGAAGAAAATATCTTCTAAAAAAACAATTCATCAAATGGTAAAAGAGGCATGGAATTCATTGAAGAAAAGATTTTTTTAAAAAGTGAATATCCCAAATTTTGGTATGTGTGAGAAGAGTTTCATTAACTCACTGAAGAAAATAGTTTCTTTAAAATTAGAATTGGGTTAGTAGAAGTTAATATTTCAATGAGACTTCAAGAAACAACAAAACAAATTCAAATGAATTAAAAGAGGAGAAGAAAGTGTGATATATCTGATTAGAAAAGAAACTAGCCTAGAAAACAAATTAAGACAAAATACCATGTGCTTCTTTAAGAAAATAAAGAAAGCTAACCAAGACAATAAAGTATGGGGAAAGAGATAACAAATAATGAAGATGGAAAATTAGGGTAAAGCCCCCAAAGTCAAATAGCTTTTATTTGATGAAAAAGGCACAAGGGAATCACTGGAGTTGACCACTTAGGAGAAATTTAGAAAATTAGTTGGGCATTTGTGAATATTATAAATTGGAGGAAGGGAAGATTTGAGTAAGGAAACTAATTACTGCACCATTACAATAGCTTCCCTGTTAAGTGATAAGAAGTTGAACCAAGCTGGTAGTTGTCTGAATTCTAATGAGAGATTGGATTGCAAGACATTTTAGAAATAGATAAGATATTAAGGGTAAAGGAGAGTAAGGAACTCAAATAATGCTCAGTTTACTAACTTGTGAGATTGGAAAAGTGGTGGTTCTCAACAAAAAAAGGGGAATATTTTCAAGATGGTTGGGTTTGTGGAAAAAATAACAAATTCTGCATTGAACATATTGAATTTTGGATGTCAATGTCAAATCTATTTTGAACTATCAAATAGGTATTTGATGATTATGTTCATACTAGAGCTCAGAGAAGAGCTGGACCTCTTCATGAATCAGTCTACGTCTTCATTATTCTCTATTCTTGTATCCTTTGTCCACTTAGTCTATTGTCTATTGTCAAGTATGACTTGCCCAACTGTAAATCTGGATTAATCTCACTATCCTCTTCCTTAACTTCTATTCACAAACTACTCAATAGAATTGGATATAATCACAAAATTGGATAATTAGGTCCAATAGAAATTTTTGATATGTAATCTCAATTTTGTTCTCACTGCAGTGAAACTATTCTTTAACTTAAGCTTAATCAATTGTTGATGCTACTAATCCACATCTATTCTAAACCTCTTGATCCCTCTTCATTCCATGTGTGCTGAAGGTATCACAGAGAAAGAAAGTAAAGCAAAAGTAGGATATCTAGGACATGAACTTAAGGGCAAACCAAGGTTAGAGGTCAGAGGATGAATGATACCCAGCAAAAGACCACAAGTTTGGCAAGATTGGTAGAGAAGAAACAGGCATGGCCAGAAGAAGCAATGATCCACAGTCTCAAAACCTGCCAGGATATACAGGAGAATGAGAAAAGATCACTGGATTCAGCCATTAAGAATTTGTTAACAACCTCTGAGATGGAGGTTCAGTTAGATGGTGGAATCAGAACCTACATTTCAAAAGTCTAATAAGTGAACAAGGTAGGGAGAAAGGTGAGGAAGTTTAGGTAATTTCTATAGAGTTTTCAAAGAAAACTGACTATGAAAAAGTGGAGAGAAATATAAAGCAATACCTTGAAATATGGCAGATGAGGAAAGTGTGTGACATGGAAAAGTTGCATAATATGCAGGAAGTCATAGAGTTACTAAATGAAAAAATTAGTCTATAATCTCAGTCTCATGACTAGTAGTTCACAGGGAAGTAATACTCATGACTTAGTGCCCCAGAATGATGCTGCCAGCTACATTCCTCCCCTGAATTCAAAAATATCATCCTGAGAGGCTGGAGAAATCTTTCTCTATTGATACTGATTTAAGACACCATTCTAATATGTTCCTTTTACTGATAGCAATGAGTGATTAGTGCCTCAGATCTATTTAATCAATTAATGTCAATTAGCTCTTAAAAAAGGATAGTTACTAAGAAGATATAATGAGAGCATAACTAAAAATATTTTCCCAAACACCTGGAACCATACCGTCCCCTATACCATCTTGGTCCTTAAGAGAATATGCTCAAATTTATTAAAATTTATACAGATAAATCACTCCTTTAAGGTTCATTTCTAAATGCAGCCTAGATGCTAGAAAAGTCCTTTACTCAGCTAAAACTTGGCTGGATCTCTTACATCATTCCATAGGACAAGTAGAATTTTGCAAAACAAGGCTTGTCCCACCCCCTACCTCCATTTCATGCCCTCTTAAAGTTAACGAGATTATAGTTATATCTAATCCCTAATCATCCAAAAGCATGAATAAACAAACAGAAGCAACAGAAGGGCCATGCCCTCTTGGCTCTTCTCCCACTTAGAGGCTCCCTGTGATTAGTCCCCCTTGCACAGTGCCAAGGAGTTTGGAAGAACAAGGGCTAAGTGACTTTCCCTGGCTGATTAGTGGTGCTATCTGAATGCATCCCAATGTTTGGCCATGCAACCATCAACAATCTTTGTCCTTATCACATGATTAGTAGACCACAACCAGTTGCTGAATGTTTGTGCTTTTTTCCAAATCAAGGAAGATGGCACTATATTGAATGCCAGCCAGGCTCTCCAGTCTTTTATATGTAGGAGATTCCATTAGCTTTAGCACAATGAGAGCTCACCAGGAACTTAGAGATTTTTTAATTGATCCCTTCATGATACAGATGGAAAATTGAGTTCCAGAGAAGTTATATGAATTCTGGTACTCAAGGTAGTGATAATTCACCTTTCAATATTATTTTAAAATTTAATGTTTCCCTCACAACGTTCATGTGAAGGAGTAGTAGAAGTAATATTATTCACATTTTTCAGATGAGAAATTGAGACATATAGTAGGTAAATGATTTACCCAAGGCTCCAGATACAAAAAGTAGAATTCAAATGTAAGACCTTTGACTCAAGAGGAAGCCAAAATAGATCAGCAGCAATTCATTAAATATCAACTATGTGCCAAGCACTGAGCTGGACAAAGAGTATACAGAGAAGAAAGGCAATGATATAATGGACATCCTACTTTCTATTATAGGGCAAGTTGATCCTCCATGACCTAGGAGTCCCATTCCCACATCTCCCACATCCTATAGGCTTTGCTATGGAGGAGTCAAGATAGGGAATATGGTAGTAATTAGTCTGTCCTCTAAGAGAAGTGAATTCTATAGAGGCAGGGATGACTGTTGTTATCCTAATAGCCTGAGTCCACTAGTGAGTGGGTTTGCCCTGTGGGCATCATGGTTTTCAGAATGTATACATATTTGTGCCTTATGCTCTTTCCTTTCTGGACTGCATTCCTTACTATTTTGATTTGTTCTATTATGTCAAAGAAGCTTCTGTACTCTTTAAGTTCACTCTGCCTTTGTAGCCTCCTCATCCTGGAAGTACACTCCTTCCCATGAAGTTCCTTACTTTTATTGGTTGGCTCCTCCCCATTAACCAATATCCATTCTTAAGAAAATGACAAGCTGGGCTGTGTGTGTCTCTAATTTTCTCTGGAATCCACTCCTGACTCTAGCTGTAAAGGTCTCTTCATCTCAATCATTGCGTGTTGTTCAATCATTTCAGTTGTGTCCCATTTTTTGTGAATCCATTTGTGGTTTTCTTGGCAAAGTTACTGGAACATTTTGCCATTTCCTTCTCTAGATCATTTTATAGAAGGGGAAACTGAAGCAAATAGGATTAAGTGGCTTACTGGAGTCACACCACTAGTAAGTGACTGAGCCTGCATTTGAACTCGGGTTTTCCTGACTTGAGGTGACAACTAACTAGCTTCCTCCTCACTTCACCCCACCCTGTTCAATTCTTTATATGTTGCCTTCTTCCATTAAAATAAAACTTTATTGAAGACCGGGGATTCTTATTTCTGCTTCTATTTAAATTTTCAGCATTTAGTACAGAGCCTGGCCCCTAGTAAGCATGTAATAAATATTTGTTGACTTGACTAGACTTGTGTATTTTCAATTGAGCTAATTCTCATCACTGATCTTAGCTTCCTCTTCTGTAAAATTCAGCTGTAAAGCCCCTCTTAAATGATAAATGTTATAAATTTTAAATTTAATTAGAAATCTGTATCTCAGTTTTTCATGCCTTCCCTTTACCCTCCCAATGATGTAGTGCCCTTCCTCCACCCCTGCAAGCATTTTAACTCCAATTCATATTAACACAGGAGCTCACTAACACTGGTTAACTGCTGAATTCTCATTTAGAGCTTCTTACCATCCTCTCCCAGACTATCATATCACTCAATTGTTATGTCTCTTTCCAGGTGCCAAGGACAATAAAATGAGCCTGATGCTCCTGCACTAATGTGAGATGTGATTTTTTCAAGATGTTGCTGTATGAGGAAGATACAGGATCTGCAAGGAATTTTGAACAGGTTTCTGTTACCTAATGGGATGGGAAGGGGGCAGGGAAAAGAAACCAGATGAGATATAGAGAATGGAAGAGTCGTGTAGTTGTCTTAAAATAGGCGTACTTGGTCCTAGAAGAGGTCTATATAGGTAATGACAATGGATTCAGCATTGGAATAGACCTTGGAAATCTCAAATATGAAATGGTTGCACTGTCACCTGAGTGACAATGGGTGATTTAGGTGAAGCTATTCTCTGGACCTTTGGTTCAGTATCTGAAAAATGAGGGTCTTAGTATATTTGTGTCAAGGTACCTTCTGTCTTTGAAATCTTAAAATTCTAGGAAGCTTATTGAGTATCCCATTCTGTCATTCTACTGGCATGAGGCCAGGGAAAGCAGAGCCAAAGAGTAGCATTAGAGATGAGAAAAAAAAGATCATGAAACATACATTAAATAAATACTTTGAATAAAACAAAAATAAGTTTACAAGTAAATGAAAACAAGAAAATTGTATTATGTTGAATTTAAACTCTACTTAAAAACATCAACTGCAAAACATAAATTTATAAGATCATATATAATCATTTTGTGTTCTTTTTTATAAAATGTTTAAGCTCATTTTAATTAAGTTAATAATAGAAAAAATTAAGTGAAAGGTCATTTGACCAATCTTGATTATTTTTTTAATACAGAGAAACTGGGGATCACAGAGAGGAAATGTCATGTCATATTTAGAAATGATTGTGATATAAGAAGAAAATGTGTCACTAAATCTTATACCTAAGCTCAAAAAGCTAATAAAAGTTGTAACCTTGATTACAACTCAGGCATCCTTCATCTTTTACCATTTGGGGTAGACTTAGAAGGCTTGGTTGGATTTCAGTTAAACAGAGAGGGAATAGTAGGTATTATAGTCAAGGAGAGTCAACCTCCCCCTTGAAGTTCCATTAGTGTGCTGACTAAAGGTAACCCCTATCACTATTTCAAACTTTGGTCTCCCATTATGATATTCCTCATGATTTCTCAGGTCTATGGGATTTTCAGGAGAAAGAGATTCAAGAAATCATTAAGTCAAATCCCTGTGAATCTGCACAAAAAGAAATTGAATCCCAAAATGAAAAACTGATTTCCCAAAGAGCATATGTAGATGAGTTAAAAACTCTTGTCTTTTAATTCACAATCCATAGAAAAATAAAATCACAGGGTCTCAAATGGAAGGAATTTCAATGGCCATTATTCAGTGACCATACCCCAAGGTTCTCACTGTAAAATATCCTGAAAGTAATCCAAGCCTTTGTTTAAGGATCTCAAATGAGGGAAAATCTATACCTTCCCAAGGCAACCAAATGGTTTTGTATAGTCCTAGTTATTAGGAAAGTTTCTCTTGACATGAAGTCTAAATCTCCTTTTTTATCACTTATACCCATTGTTCCTAATCTGCATTTTGATAGTAATGAGAATTGGATAACTCCCTTCTCCATATGAAAAACTTTTGAGTAAAAGAAAACTATTTATATCCCCTCCCTATACTCCAGTCTTCTCTTCCCTGGCTCAGCATCCCTAGTAATTTCAACTGATCTATATGAAGGAGATTTCAGACTCCATATTTCATTCAACCATCCTTGTTGCCTTTATATAAATTGTCTACAGTTCATCAACAAGGGTCTTCCTAAAACATGTTTTCTGAATAAAATACTGTGTCCTTGATGTGGTCTGATCAGGGAAGAATACAGAAAACCTGGAAGGAAGCCCTTCTCGGTATGAACCATTTGTAAAATAAGAACAACATTCCCATCTCCATCACAATATCCACCACAAGTATGTTGTTCTCCCTAAGACCATCAAAGATACTCCCAATAAGAGTTAGCATGATAGAAGGAAGGAAGGAAGGAAGGAAGGAAGGAAGGAAGGAAGGAAGGAAGGAAGGAAGGAAGGAAGGAAGGAAGGAAGGAAGAAAGGAAGGAAGGAAGGAAGGAAGGAAAGAAGGAAGGAAGGAAGGAGTGAGGAAAGGAAGAAGGAAGAGAAGGAAGCAAGGAAGGAGGGGGAAGGAAGGAGGGAAGGAAGGGAGGAAAGTAAGGAGGGAGAGAAGGAAGGAGGGAGAGAAGGAAGGAATGAAGGAGGGAGGGAAGGAAGGAATATAGAAATGGAAACCAAAAGATCTAGGTTTGAATCTTGTTTCTCTTAATAACATGTTAAGGAAACTTAAACAAGTTGTCTCAACTTTCTAGATCACAGGTTCCTCCTTTCATAATATATTTTTAATGTATCTAAGATGATCTAAGTAGGTCACTTTATTTTCCTGATAAGAAAACTGAATCCTTGATCAGTGACTTGACTTTTCCAATGTTAAGTAGGCAGTAAAGGGCAAAACTGGGGTCCAAATACTGACTCTTTCTACTGTAATCTTTTCATCTCATCCTATTGTTTCTTTCTTATGGTTGGGGTATAAAGAGTCTCTTCTCCCTGGGTTCCAATGGATGTCTTGGGGCAGGATAGGCAGGCCAACTGATGTGCTTTATTATCTAATGCCTCCATCGTGTGATAGATTTAACACTTAACTTATGGATGCCTTAAGCTTCATGGTGATTTCTTTCCTGGTCCTCCTATCAATCCTTCGTACAGAATATACCCGACCTGCTGGAGGCTTTCTTCTTCTTCTTTTGATACCAGGAGCTCCCAGGGTAGTATTCTCATTCCCCCTACATGGCAGGTGCATTTCCTTGTCCAGTCCTGTATGCCCTCAATAATACATGTTATTCCACTTCCCATATGCACATCATTATTGGTAATGTGTTACAGCCTGCTTACATTCCTGGTGCCTTCTGGGTCAGTTATTATTTTGATCCTCCCGAGATAATATTATTTCATGATTCAGAACCATACAGCATCCCTGGAAGAATATCAATGAAAATCAATGAGCTTTTGCAGCAGCAAAAGCCCTGGGATCTCAGAAAGCGAGATGTAATTTCCCAAATGTGACCCAGTCCTATCTTGTCCTACCATTCTCATGAGATAATAGATTCATCCATCCTCTAACACTAGTCCAATGGTATCATTACTGGTAAATAAACATCCAAGACCCCGCCTTCCTCTCCTTTGAGGCATTGGGTCTCCAGGCACATCCCCAGTAATCCAAACACTTCCATCCATCAGGATTCGCCAGCTACTGATGAATTTTTAAAATGATTCTAGTTGTTCAGAAAGGGCAAGAAACCAAGTACCCTCCTGTCACATCCATTTAACCTACCTTCTTCTCAATGTGTAGAGACCCCTCTGCTCTTAGATGAAGAGCAAATTCACCCCTGGCAAGAGCAGCAAAGAGCTCTGGGGAGAAATCGGGTTTTGGGGCCAAGGGTCAAAGCCAGGTCAGACACTCTAGGTCTCTCCTGTTTCTCTTCGGTATTAGCAATAGTTGCTTTTTACTATGATCCTGCCTTTTCCTGTTCATTTCTACTCAGGAACTCTCAATGCACCGTGGCACTGACACTTGACACGATTTGCAACATATGGAAATAAACCTTTGTCTGCCAGTCGAGAGGTCCTCAGAAGTCTCCTGAATACCAACAGAATTCTTTGCTTCCTTCCCTTGAAGATGGGTTATATTCCCAAAAATAGTTCCTGATTAATAATCCAAAATCAGCAGAGAGGACAAGCACTCATGGTCAGTAGTAGGACTAATGACTATTTAATGCCTCTGTTAACATAGTAGCCACAAAACACTTTACCCTGCAGTATGAATTAAAATAAAACAAAATCAAAGGGCACCTTAGAAATCTTTCCAAATCTATCCAAATTTATGATTCAGGAATTGGAAGGGCTATTGGAATTCATTAACCATATGCATGAATGTTTAAGGCATGTTGGTCATCTTCTGCTGGGATACTTTCACAGATGGAAAGCTCATTATTTTATGACCTTCTATTAGAAGCTTTTCCCAACCCTTCTAAAATCCAGCTTTTTCTCTCCGTTTATTATTTGCTATTTATCTCTTGCATAGCTTGCTCTGTATATAATTGTTTTCATGTTGTCTTCCCCATTAGATTAAAAGCTCTTTGAAGCCAGGGACTATCTCTTATCTCTTTTTATGTCCTTAAGCACTTAGCACAGTATCTTGCACATAGTTGGTGTTTAATAAATGCTTGGTGATCAGTATCCCAGTCATCTTTTTAATAACTAATAATTAGGAGATTGTATAATTATAATTTGAGGAAAAAGGGTCCTTAGGATGTCTGTTAACAAAGGATGCTTTTTCTCCCTAATTCCTCATCATTGAATACAAGTCCTCCTGGTTCCATTAAAGAAAGAAAACACATATATATAGTGTTGGAACTAGAATGACCCTGTCAATTAAGGTCTACCCCCTGACTTTAAAACTGAGAAGTCTGAGGTTTAGGAAGTTTATATGCATATTTGCTCAAGGTCACATAGTTCTAGAATTTAGAGCTGGGATCTTAAACATTTCTCTGACCCTCATTTTTATAGAAGTAACTAAGACCCTCAAAAGTTAAATGACTAACCTAAGTGTGTGACCCTGGGCAGGCCACATAGCCCCAACTGCTTACCCTTATTGATCTTCTGTCTTGAAATCAATTCTTATTATTGATTCTAAGACAGAAAAAGCTAAATGACTAGCTCAAGGTCACACGTCTATAAGCAGCAGATGTGACTGTTCAATTCTAAGATTGTGGACTCATCCCCCTCCCCAGTCTCTGTCTCATGTCAGAATTTGTAATCTGCCCCTCTCTAATTTCTCCCATTAGTTGTTGGGGTCAAATAGAACTAGTCTAACATGATATCTTTTAGAAACTGGGAATCAAGTATCACCTACTCTGTCATTCCCCCCCAAAATGATAAAATCTCTCCCCCACCTAATAGAAAGCTCAGTATATCTGACACCATGAAATATTACTTCGAATCTTGGTTCCATCATTTGAGTTTTTGGGCAAATCAGTTACCCACTCAGGACTTCAGTTTCTTCTTCTTTAAAATGAGGAATTTGAAAACTAGGACCTCGAAAATCTCCCATACCTTGAAACTCTAGAATTTGATTTCTTTCTATAGGCTAAACATTAAATTGAGTAGATAATGACTTAAATTCTATTTGCTCCTTTGCATTAGAGAAAAAATTAAAGATATATTACTTTGAGATAATTAATTGATTCTCTCCAGTTTATCAGAGATGTAAGAGCATATCTGTTTACCCAGAACTCTCTTCTCAAAAGGCACTGTTTCTTTAATGGCCTTTTAGCTTTTGGTTGCTGATTGCAAATTTAGGCACCTGCTGCTGGTTTCTGTTCTCTGGACAAGCTGTATCTAGACCCAACTTGGTTCCATCCAGTCAGGCTGGAGCACATTTTCCACACCAAAGATGTATTTTCTTTAACTTGCTCTTTCATAACAAAGGAAGAGCCTAATCAGACCCTCATTAGCTTCAAAGAGAAATACTGATTTATTTTTTTTCTCCCCATGCATTGGCTGGAGATTTAGTTTTGCTTAAAGGAAACACAGCTGACGCTAATGAGACTGCAGTGTCTTGATTTGCATATTAGATGAGATAAATATTGAGCTAATTAACACCTAGGATGAATTTTCATTGCAGTGTACAATTCTTGTAGTTAGATTCACTTTGTATGATGTACCTAGGAGCAGACTCTATTTGAAGGAAGAATGCTTACTTGCTTTCTACCTTTCTTGCCTCTTCTTTCCATTGCTGAGTTCTTTGTATAGTTCCTGGAACCTAGTAAGCACTTAATAAATTGGATTGCCAGGGTGGGAAGCCTCCAATTTGGGGATGATCACAGACTAGTCATGGTTTGTTCCCCTGCCCGCTGTTATTTTGATTCTCCAGCCTTTGCCACCAAGCCCCAGTGATAGATACCTTCCCCTGACCCAACCTTTTTCTGCTTCATTTTATGTGCTGTCTTCTCTCATTAGAAAATAAGCTTCAGGAAGGCAGGGATGGTCTTTCTTTTTCCTTCTGATTTTATTGCTGCTCTTGGCATTTATTTTTGTTATTTAGTTGTTTTTAAGTTGTGTATGACTCTTAGTGACTCCATTTGAGGTTGGCAAAGATGCTGGAGTGGTCTGTCCATTCCTTCTCAGGTTCACAGAAGAGGAAATTGAGGCTAATAGGGTTAAGTACCTAGCCAGAGTCAAGATTTGAACTCAGGAAGCTGTCTTTCCACTGTTCCACCTATATGTCCCACCTGGCATGTAGCAAGCATTTAAATTCTTGTTGCCTGATTTCCCTACTCCATGCCTCAAAAGAACTTCAGAGGATTTGAAGTAGGAGGGGAGCTAAAAGATCATCTAGCTTTTATATTAAAGATGGGTGAACTGAAACCCACAGAAAGAAACTAATCTTTCCAATGTGACACCGCTTGTTAATTGCAGAGGCCAGATTTGAACCCAGATCTAGCATTCTTTCAATCACATCACATTAGTAAACTAGCAATAGTGGTAGGCAGCAAGTGCCAACCTGCCTATTATAAAAGGGAAGATAGAGAAACCTAAAATCTCAATGAAATTCTATTTTTTTAAACTTCTGCTTGACCCGACATGGCAAAGTAAGGAGGTAGATTCATGTGATCAGATTTTGATTTAATTTTTTTTTTTAATTTAAGCAATGAGAGCTGTCTGGAAGTAAAATGTATTGCCCCAAAAGTAGTGAACGTCTTGTCATTATGGGTCACCCAGTAGAGGATGAATGATTATTGGTTAGATATTTTGTAAAAAATGGATCCCTAAATGGATAAGGTTCAGCCTAGATGTCTGCTGAGCAAAATTCTAACTCTGAGATTCTATAGTTCTATGATTCTATGATTGATAACACATGTTATCATTTCACCCAAAGGATGGATGCTATGTATGTATGTATGTATGAATGTATGTATGTATGTATGTATGTATGTATCTATCTATCTATCTATCTATCTATGTATCTATCTATTTATGTTGATGACATTAAAGCATCAGAAAAATGATGAATGGAGATATATAAAATCTCAAAATTGAAAGATTCCCTTAGAGATCAGTTTGTTCAAATCTTTCTTCTGATGAGTGAGAAAACTAAAGTCCAGAAATAGGAAATTACTTACCCATAGTTATACGGGGAATAAGGAACAGTGCTGGGATTTGGTTCAAATCCTGTGATTCCAAATGCAATATTGTTATTGTCATGTCATGTTGGCTTTTAAATTCATCAATTCCCCTGAAATCATGATACTAACAATTAAGAGAAAACTTCATCCAATGAGCTTAATGGGGTCTTCACTACCTGTGGCCAGTCTAGTCTACTTTCAGACAGTTCTTGTTATTTTGATTTTTTTTCTTACATCATGACCTAATGTGACTATCTAAATCTGCTTCCCTTCATCTTTAATTCTGTCCCCTGGGGTCAAGTAGAAGATTTATTAGAGATAAGTTTGGGCAGAAAATGGGCCAGACTGAGATTCATAGACGATGGATGACCTCATAGAATTCCTTTCTCTGAATTCCTATATAACCCACATTGCTTTTCTATCAGTCATTTGGTGTGTGTGTGTGTGTGTGTGTGTGTGTGTGTGTGTGTGTGCGTGCGCGCGTCTTGTTGTGGTCCTATAGTTCTGTCTTGAATTCCCCCCCCCTTTTTTTTTTACTGTTCTTGTGTCATTTGGCTTTTTTCTTCAAATAGATTAGAACCATCTTGAAGCCAGGATGCCCAACTAACACATCATTTCTATCATTTCTCCTCAAAAGCACCTGGCATATGGCATAGGGAGGAAGGAAGGAAGGAAGGAAGGAAGGAAGGAAGGAAGGAAGGAAGGAAGGAAGGAAGGAAGGAAGGAAGAAAAAAGGAAGGAAGGAAAAAGTAAGGAAGGAAGGAAGGAAGGAAAAAGGAAGGAAGGAAGGAAGGAAGGAAGGAAGGAAGGAAGGAAGGAAGGAAGGAAGGAAGGAAGGAAGGAAGGAAGGAGGGAAGAATAAATGAGAAGGGTTTAATGAGTAAATGAATGAATGAAATATTGTCATGTTATTTGTTCACAGGCTTTAATGGGAAGTCCAACTAGACATGAAGTATTGCTCAAAGAACATGTGCTGAAATCAAAAACCTTTATGTCTAATGTGTCAGGACAAGACTTTTCCCCCTTCATGTCCATGGCCCTTTGGCAGTATCTATGGCTTTCTTCTCATATTAATGCTTTAAAATGCATAAAAGTAACAAGTAAGTTAATATCAAGAAAACATCTCTGTGACTTTGTTTTTATTTTTATTTTTTTTATATTTTTTTTCAGTCTAAGTTGATTGACTCCCTGAAATCTATCCATGGATCCTAAGCTAAGAAGCCCTCCTTCAGTGAGACATGTTTAAAGACAATTACTGGAAAGTTTATAATACAGAAGATGGGTGACACATGTATGTTCATTCCCAAAGGGTAAAACTAGGAACAATGGGTAGGATTCACAATGAGGCAGATTTCAATTTTATATATATGTAATTTTAATAATCAGAGTTTTATGGAAGTGCCATGGGCTTCCTTGTTAGATGGGTTCTCTGTTCCTAGTTGTATTCAAACAAAGAATAGATTACTTGTTTGGGCTACTATAGTGGGAATTACTGTTCAGTAGTTATTTGAGCTAAAGGAGAGAGATGGGAACAAAGATTTATTAAGTATCTTCCATGTGCCAGACACTATGCTAAATGTTTTACAAAATTTTTCTCTCATTTGATCTCCACAACAATCTTATTAGATAGGTTCTATTGTTATCACCAGTTTTACCGATGAGGAAACTGAGGCAGCCAGAGGCTATCTGAATTGTTCAGGCTGATTCAGCGGGCAAGTACCTAAGATCAAATATGAACTCTGATTTTCCTTACTGCGAGTCAAGTGATTTAACCACTGAAACCACATAGCTGCCTCTGGTCTAGAGGACCTAGGTTTGAATCCCTGCTCTGTTTACTACCACTGTGACCTTCATCTAGGAATTTAACTTCTTTAGGACTTGATTTACCAATTTGTAAAGTGAGGGTGTTGAAAGATAAACTCAAAGGTCTTTTGTTTAAATGTACAATTCTATGATCCTTGTACATTAACTCACTGTGCTTTTTCTCATCTCTAAAATGAGAAGTTTGTACTGAATTTTATCTAGGTCCTTTTTTTTCCTTTAAATCTTAAATGAAATTCAAACCTCAGAATCATTTTTCATCTCTGAGTCTTTATGATTGACGGGTCAGGCAGGAAAAGAGGCTGGTTCTGCCAAAACTCAAGGGCCAAAGGTCGTGATTTCCAGAGTCTGGGAGTGGGAATATTCATGTTGAGCCATAGTAAGGGACTAGGATCAATTCAAGATGCCTTTTCTTTTCATTCCTTAGGTCATTTATATTTCATTCATATTTCTAACACTTCTTAGAGAGAACAAATATTCATGGACATTAAAACAAGAAAAAAAAAAGTGAATCAAATAAAATAATGCATGAAGTACCTTAAATGAATTTAGAGTCCAGTAGGGTCAAAGTTAAATAGAAAAGAATACTTGTGGACTTCCTATTGACTTAAAAATTGACAAATTAACACAAACGGTGTTAGATTTTTAAATGTTTTTATGCAATAATAATATTATTTAATATAAATATTATATTATAAACATAAATACATATTTTCCAGAAACATTTTAATTTGTTTCCATGGGACTCAAGAGTTTTAGCCAGATATCTGGGTTTGACTCCTCTGATGTATCATTTCCAAAAAAGCAGACGTGAGGGAACATATATATTAAGTTTTCTCAATGGAGATTTCCATCTTTTGGATTTTGACTTAAGAATGGAGGAGAATTGTAGATCAGTTAGTCCAGCTCTCTCAATTTAACATGCTTTATTGACATTTTTTCTATAGTAATTTCTGCACACATTCCACTCCATTCCATGCCCTAACTTCCAAGTCATAAGTTTTCCCTTGTTAGAATGGAAAATCATTAAACAGAAACAATTGGTTCTGAGACTGGATCTGCAGTTTAGTTGTTTAGTTCATAAAAGAGTTTCACATCCACAATCACACACCACTAACTCCCAAAGAAAGGAGGTGCATCATCATTTTTTATCCATCTCTAAAAACAGTCATTACAATTACACAGAGTTGGGCTTTGCTTTATGTTTTTTTTTCCATTATGTTATTAATGTCACCATGAATATTGTTCACTTGACTCTGCTCATCTCACAGTGTATCAGTTCATATAACACTTCCTAGATTTGAACTTTTCATTTTACTATTTTTTCCAGTGATAGTTTCTATGATATTGATATTTACAATTTAGGCATTACTGAATATACAGATACTAGGTCTTGTTTTGTTTCATTTCATTTTTTACTGCAATCAAAAATACTGCTGTGGATGTTTTGATACATACCAATTCTTTATTACTCCAGATATCTCATTCATTAAAGACAGCCAAAAGCTTAGGGATGAGCACTGACTAGATCTAGAATGTAAAGCCCACTGGTCTTCACATCTGCTTCTGATCCTTCTAGTTTGTAGATGCTCTCACTGCTCTCTATGTTGCTACATCTGCACTCAGTTCAATGCCCAGGATCCCTAGTGTCCAACCCTGGGTATTACTTTCTTGACACAGGTTATTTGGCCAAACAAATAGGGTTCAGACCTTCTTCTCAGGCCCACTATCATTAATCCTATTAATATTTCACTTTCCCTTAGTTCTTTTCTTTTGGAGACAGTACTTTTCTTGGACTGTGTCTTAGTTGGTTTCTCTTTTGCTATTTGAAAATAATCAGACATATTTCTTCATTGATGACCTGATGGAAAACCACCAGCCAAGTATGAATCTGAAAGGCATCAGTGAAATAACACTGTATGGATTTTTTAATCTCTTCCAGACATGGAATACCCATCATTCTAAGAGAAAGTATCTACTTAATATGCAAAATTAATTCAAAGAAAATGTCACGAATTAAACTATATGCTTTGTGCTAATTGAGTAGAAGTTTACAAGGAGCATTGAGGAAAATAATTGAAAATATATCCACTTTTAGAAATACAAAAAGGAATCCAACAATTGTCCAGTTGAATTAATTCACTGGCATCACTTTAAAAAAAAGCCACAATGTAGTACAGTACAGTGAGAGAAACCACAAACTTATCATGAGAAAATAAGGAGTTTGCATGAAAGGAACTCTAGTTCTTCCCAGAACCCTGTGGATCAATGCTTTGGTTCTGTTTCCAATTTTCTTTTTTTCATTGTTTAGAAAATGAGCCAGCATTGAAAACAGCCAATGCATATATGCCCCCTCCTCACTTTTCATTAATTTTCTCACAGTTCAGTGAGCAGGTATAAAAAAAAAGATAGAGGCAAATAAGTCATTTAATGCTTTCAAAAAAGAAAGCCTGGAATCACAGAATGCTGATTTAGCATAGTAGGAATGGAAGAACATTTAATGCTAGAAAAGAGAGAGATTCGATGTTTGTAGCTCTGTACTTCTAGGGATTAGTTCAATCTTCAGATTTTCCTTCTAAAGTTATCTCTGGCTTATGCCCTCTCCTATGGTTTCTCTGAGGCCATTTGTACTAAGGTAAGGCAACAAGCATTTATATGGCACTTACTGTATAGGCTTTCTTTCTTCCATTCCAACTATCCCACTATATGACAGGCATTATGCTGAGTTTTACAAATATTATCTTTTCTGATCTTCAAAACAACCCTGTGAGATAGAATCATTTTATAGTTGAAGAATGTGAGGCAGACAGAGATTAAGTGATTTGTCCAAGGTGACTCAGCCAGGAAATATCTGAGGGTGTATTTGAACTCAGAACTTTCTGACTGCAAAAACATATAAATTAGTGTAATATAGGCTTCTCAGAAAAGGGGACTATTTCATTCTTGTCTTTGATTCTCTAACAAAGTACCTTTCACAGTGTAGATGTTGGCATTTATTTGCCTTAAAAATCAGACCCATATGTAGTACTTGTACCTAAGCCAATGAACCATAAAGATAAATGGTATTCCCACTTTGATGAATCTTTTCTTTCCTCAGAAATATAAAATATGCAATATACAGTTAAAAAGAGACCAGGGTTATCATGGGGTGATGTCTTGTGCATCAATTGGATTAAATGAGGTGGTTGCACAATCATTAGCCTCACTCTCTCTTTCAGTCATTAAAGTACAGGACAACTCACAATGATAGATTCTGGGGAATGATCTTGTCATATTCAATGTCTAACCAAGCTCTAATTCCTCAGCAGAGCCTACTTCAGCCCCATTCATCATCATTATATAGTTATAGATATTACAGATATACTATATAAGTATTATACATATATATATACATATCGGTGTATATATATATACATATATATACATATATATATATACATATATATATATATATATATATAGTTCCCTTCTCTTCTTTTTAAATATATCCTGAACTCAGTTCTTCATGATTTCAAGTCTAGTCCCTACTGGGCCATGTAGCTGCCTTTTTTTAGAATCATCATCATCATCATCATCTTCGTCTTCTTCTTCTTCTTCTTCTTCTTCTTCTTCTTTTCTTCTTCTTCTTCTTCTTCTTCTTCTTCTTCTTCTTCTTCTTCTCCTCCTCCTTCTCCTTATTCTCCTCTTTCTCCTCCTCCTCCTCCTTTTCCTTCTTCTTCTCCTCCACCTTCTTCATCCTTCTTATTCTTCTTCTACACTTATCTTCTTCCTTAGGACTTTGATTCTGAGGCAGAAGAGAGATAAGGGGTGGGCAATGGGGATTAAGTGACTTTCCCAGGATCACACAGCTAGGAAGTCTGAGACAAGATTTGAACAAATAACTCTTATCTCTAGGCTAGGCTCTCTATCTACTGAGCTGCCAAACTCTCTAATAATAACTTCTTTGCACTTGTCACTCGATACTACATCAAACAGATGGAACAAACTCTTAGATGGGGTTCATTCCCAAATTCAAAGCCAGCATAAATCAACATCCCTCAATAACACCTTCTTTCTTGGATGTGACTTTTCAGCATGAGTCGAAGAGGAGCATGGACAATTGTTCTGATGACATCATAGATGTCACAGACATCTCTGGCTATCAGAGGCAGTGGAGAGTGATGATGGGAAACACCACCATCTCTTTATGTCACTTTCATGTTGCTTTCCCATGCCCTAAGAGACTCAGTATTTATATGGGAATGAAAATGGCCATCCCTTGAAACAGAAACCTTAAACCCTCCATAATAATGTTTAAGCCAAAGGAGGCAAGCATTTTGTGTGAAATTTTTTTTTGTTCAAATAATTCCTAAAAACTACAAATGATAATACACAATAAATGGAGATTTTCTGTCCTGAGGACTTTCAGAGAATTCTGGTGTTAGGTTTTTAATTTTTACCTATAAATATTTGTTCCTGGTTAATGGGGAGGGAACAGAGTATAAATCAATTATTTTGTAATTACTAGAATTCCTCATTGGATGGTTCTAAACAATGATATGTGATATAGGGTTCTTGAAAGCTGTTTAGAGGAATATATACTACAATGTATAACTTTGGATTTATATTAAAGGTTATGTGTTCAGACATTAGTTCTGATATTTACTTCCTTTGTGATCTTGGATAAGTCATTTAACATTGCTAGACATGACTTTCTTCACAGATGAAAACCAAGAGCCCGCCTCTGAATTCCTTTTTAGATCAACAGATATGAGGTTACATAGCACTTTAAGAGCTGCAATGTGCTTTTTATTTCATTTGATCCTCACAACAACCTTGGGGAGTAGGTGCTGTCATTATCTCCATTTCAAAGATGGGGAAATTGGGGCAGATCATGGTTAAGAGATTTGCTCAGGGTCACACAGATAACATGTATCTGAGGCCAAATTTGTCAGAAAGAACTCAGGTCTTTTGGAGCTTAAGTCCAGAGTCCTTTCCACTGCACTGCTTGATTATATTTGATTCTATAATCCTAAATCCTACCCAGTTATTCACTTTTTAGACAGGCTTGATCAGGGACTGTGTGTTGGTTGTTGCATTATAGGAACATAAATGTGAAATTAGAGGTGACAACTGAAGGCCACTGAATTCAATCCATTCATTTTGCAGATAAGGAAATTGATACCCAGAAATAAGTTGTTACCAAAAGATGCCCAGTTGATAATAGATTGAACAAGATTAGAAAGATGTTTGCCTTCATAATGTTACCTGCCATGTGCAATTATTTTTTTAAAACCACAATTCTGCTAATGTGTAAGGGTCAGATCATCTCCAGTAAATAAAGGAAATGTCTACCATTGATGAAATCATGGGTGCTGGAAGTACTGAAATATGTGGATGTGGATATATGGGGCAACTATGTGGCATAGTGGAAAAAGCACCAGGCCGCAAGTCAGGAGGATGCATTTTCCTGAGTTAAAATTTAGTTTTGGACATTTACTAGCTGTATGATCCTAAATAAGTCATCTGACCTTGTTTGCCTCAGTTTCCTCATCTGTAAAATGATCTAGAGAAGGAAATGCAAACCACTCCAATTATTTTGGTCAGAAAAAATAAAATGGAGTCACAAAGAATCAGACAAAATTGAAAAACTGAGAAATAGAGATATTTCCTCTTATCTATCTATCCATCTGTTTGTGTCTATTCACATGAAAAACATATATACATGTGCGTATTTGCCAAGAAAATCCCAAATACACAAAGAATCAGACAGAACTAAAAAACAACTGACCACATGCACACACACACACACATCACTTTATTCAGTGTATTTTTATAAAGGTGGCTCAAAACCACCCCCTCTCTAATGTAACTTGGTTACCTTATTTAGATGAACTCATATCTCAATACATCAATTCCAATCATGGACCTTGAACTGAATGGAAAGATTCTTTGAGAGCTAGTGAAATGATGCTAGCAGAGCGTTCTGTTCTAATCAACTTGGGGATTTATTATATCCTTTTGGTCCTATACTGTAATATCATTAGCTAAAAAGAGATTAAATTCTATAAACTGGAGCATATGGATTTCTAGCACATCCTTGAGGATGAACCACCTGGGTAGAGAATAGAGAGGCTTCAGCTTTTGCCTTGACCAACTCTCCTGCCCTCCCATCCTATCCCCTCATTTTTACCAGAAGAGAACCTTTTACTTCTGAAGAAGAAGCTAGCTGATGTAAGTTTTAGAAATCTGAACTTGAAGTCAGGAAGAATGAGTTAAAATCTGGCTCTATGACCCTGGACAAATCACTTAACTTCTTTCTGCCTCAGTTTCCTCATCTATAAAATGGAGATAAGATTAGCAACTAACTTTCTGATTTGTTACAAGGATGTATCATTAAAGCACCTGATGGTAAAGTAAGCATTTCAATTCAAAGGTAGATAGATTCACTGGGCTTAATTAATGTTGTACCTTCCTCAAAAGAGGATGATTTTTGGATAGACACAGCATATACCTGTGCTCCCTACAACTGGGATCACTTTCACCTGAACTCTATTTCTAGGGAAGTGTATCAGAATCTTTTGATCCTATGTTTTGCACCAATTCTATTTAATATAATACCTTAGTAATTCATTCCTAATTATCTACTTGAAGATGAACAATTAAATGATTTTCAAAAAGAAATACAGAATTAATCCTAATCCCTTAGAGTTGTTCCTAAAATTCTGACTGGGAGATATGGATATCTGAGCTGTGGAAATCAGTCCTTATATGAGAATGGTAGATGGGATAAAGATGCCTCAGAGATCACATGGGGTACATGGATATAAATAAAAGATATGCATATATGTGTCTGTAGTATATATTGATTTGTATATAACTAATGTATTAATCTATAATGACTGTAAACATGATCACAACATATTCACATATGCTATTGTTCAGTCATTTTTTTAGTTCTGTCCAATTCTTCATCACTCTATATGGTGTTTTCTTGGCAAAGATATTTGAATAGTTTGCCTTTTCCTTCTCCAGATCATTTTATAGAAGAGAAAAATTGAGGCAGTCAGGGTTAAAGGATCAAATAGCTAATAAGTGTCTAAGGCTATATATTTGAACTCGGGAATATAGGACTTCCTGACTCCTTTATCCGTTGTGCCAGCTATCTTTCTATTTACGTATATGCAAATGACCAAAATGACCCTGTCCATGTAGGAGGAACAATTTTGGCCTACTGAAAATCATCTAAATTATTAGTCTCCGATTGTAGAATGTGAGCTTGAAGAGTGTATAGGACATAAAATGGTAAAACAGAGAGAGAATTCTGGAGCTAGAAGAGTCTTTAGAATATAGAAAATGGAATAGTCGAATGTGTTGATGGTGAGATTAGAAATCATCAAGTGTAGTGAACAATAAAAGTGAAGTCCAGTAATTGGCAGTCAATACAATATCATAACTCAGATCTCTAACTCAATCTAGACCTCTTCTCCTTGTCTCAATAATATACTCTGCCCCACTAAGTAAAATAATACAGTTAAATACTTTCTGAGAGAAAAATTCAAGCTCCATCTTTAAGCCAAAGACAATGCCAAGAACTGTTGTCTGCAATTGCACAAACACTTAAGCTTTATGTGTTCTTTTTGTTCTTTTGATTTTTCATGATTTGCCTCCTGGTTGTGTTTCCCCTTCTGTGGAAACACACTGGGACTGTCATTTGATGATTTATGCCATGGCAGGTCAGATTTGGAAACCAGATTCCAGGTATTCATTGTGGTGTATTAGAAATGACATTCCTATGCATTATTTATGCTAATGAATTGCTCCAGTGATCATTCCTGCCCTTATGTAGTTAGCATACCTGTCACAACTGAAAGAATACTTTGTGATGTTAAATTCCTGGATATTGTGAAACTTTCAGGAAATTTTTCCTTAGAATCATGGAATCAAAGACTATGAAAGATCCTCAGAGGCCATTTCAAATAATTTTTGCCTATAGCAAGACTATTCTCTGTTGGATCTCTATGAGGCAATTATTCAACTTTGTTTGAAGACCCATAGTGATGGAGAGCTCACTACAATTCCATCTTGGGGCAACATTTTTTATACGAATTTCATAAATATTTTGCATGTGGGGAGAAGAGGTAGTTGGTAGTTGACTACTATTAGTGATTAGTAGAAGAGATAGAGAATAGATGTTTAATACTTAAAGAGAATAGGTAATTAGTGTTAACTGATGTTTTTTCAGAGAGGAGAAATGGAAGAAGGAATAATGAGGGCACAGAACTGCCATGATTGCCTGAAACGTAAGAGCCCCTGGCTAAGTCCTGATAAACTTAAAGTCAATCCAAGAGGCTTCAATGGATTCCAGTCTTCCCTGAAATGTTAATAAATCACCATGCTGGTCACAGAAAGCATGCTGAGAGAAGGCAGGTGATTGATTGACAGTTTTGCCATTCTCTCATAAATTTTTCTCTGGGATATTTCTATATCAACTTCTCAATACAGAGAGTTAGTTATAGATTTCATATATTTTATTTATATAGCAGGCCAAGAATGTCTCCATTACTTAACTCCATTCTTTAATATTTACATTGTTTGTACATCTTAATTACTTGACTTCTATTACCAGAAAAAGGTCTCTTCCAGGGCTGGTAATAAAGAGCATTGTATTGGATGGTGGCTTAGGCTGTGATTTGAATATCTGGTTAACCAAAGCAGCCACATTGAACCTCAGAAAAATCACAAGGGTATCTCAAAACTATAAATTCTTAGAGATTTCAGGGGCTTGTGTTTTTTATTATATTGAACTGAAATATACCTCTCTGTAATTTAGGTCAATGTTTCCTGGTTTTCTTTTCCTGGACAGAGATACCTGAGAAAGTAGTTTATGGGAAACTGTGGCCCATGGCCAGATTTAGATTGGTATTAACATTTCCAAGCTACATTTTGGAAATCATATGGAAATGGTAAGTGCAATTGGGCACATGTGCTGGGACTCCCTCATCATATTTTTTTGACTCCGCCGGCTCCCAACAATGTGCCACATACACTTTCCAGAACATTCCTTGCCATTGGCTAACACATTAAGCATTCAAACAGACAATGAATGTTTAGAATTCCCTCCCCATATGTATTTTCTCATCAGGGTTATGAGAAATGGCTATTTCTTAACTATATCCAAAAGACTGAAAGTTATTTTCCATTGAACTTTTATGATAACTATTTTTTTGCAATAAAAAAATAACATTAAAATACAAATATTCACATATTGTCTTTGTAAAGAATAATCAAATAGATGAGAAGAAAGCTTCCATTTAAAGATAGATCAAAGCATTCTTACTCCTGAATTGGAAAGGTAGCTATGAGTCACATTTCTACAACCCCAAACTAAGAGAAACTCCTTCGGGATAAGTATGTCCAGAAGAATATTGACCAAGATGGGTGAAAGGTCTGAGGATCATAGAATATAAGGATTTTCTGGAGGAATTGAACTGAAGCCATTTAACACAGATAAAGAATAGGTTGGGGAAATATGGCGATAATCATCAGCTATTGGAAGCGGTCAACACCTCAAGACAGATTGACTTATCCAATGCTGAGCATGGTACCTGACACCTAGTAGGCACTTGGAAGATGTGTATTGATTTATTTTCATGGCCTCTGGGATAGAAATACATCAACTGACAGAAGGTAGAAAGAAGTAGACCTTGATTCCACACATATCCGAACAATTAGAGCTGCCCATAGAGGGAGTAAATGGATGAACCCTTGAGGCTACAAACTTCTGATCATAGAAAGTGTTCAGGCAATGTCCCTCACTGAAGCAAGGTAGGCAATATGTTGTGATGGAGAGAGGGACACCTTTAGAGTCAGAAGACTTAACCTGTGGTAAAACTTATGTCATCAAAGGCAAGCCATTTACTCTTCAGCAAGTCAAGCAACTCTCTTAAGACTAAACAAAAAAGGAGTTGCTGACATGCAAGGAGCTTTCCCATCAGTAGTTTCTGAAATCCATGAGATCATAGATAGGTCTTTATTGGTAAGTCATAATTCATAGTCTGATAGCACTTATTTGTTCATGATATACTTCCCTTACAACTGACCTGTGAAGGAGGTAATGAGAATGGTATTATCTCTTTTTTCAGAAGAGTACACTGAGGCTGAGAGAGGGCACTTGGTCACACAGTTAGTTATGGATGACTTGGGGAAAATTTTTTTCTTCATGCAGAAGGAGAGAGGCAGATAACTTTTGGGACATCTTTCAATTCTGAGAGTTTAATTTTCACCTACCTTATTATTAGGACATAGCAATCTCTAGTTTCACTGATTTAAGTCTATATTGCTCCAAGTTCATTTGTTCTGGGAACTGCAAAGGCTTTGTTTGGATCTCTCTTCCCATGATGAATCAAGTCTTCATATGGGCCCCTTATGGACTGCAATCCATGCCCATGGAACTGGGTAATTCTCCTTGAATAGCTGATGTTCATTAGAAGTGGAGAGATAGCCAGTAAATACATGAGGCAAATGTTATAAAGCGATTACACTATACCCTCTGAATCAGAGGAAGGCATTATTGAGGAAATAAGAGAAGCTGAATGCATGAAGAAATCAATTTGGAAACTAATATCCTTTTAGGAATTAAATGAATGACATAAGATAAGATGAGGAAAATATAGATACAATTATTTGGCGTGGAGGTATGGGAGAGAGAGACAGAGGGAGAGAAAGCATATGTAGAGTACTGAAAAATAAGGGTTAGAAAACATGATAATAAATCCTGGATCTGCCACCAACTAGCAATATTTGGGGAAAAACAAAACAAAACATTTTCTTCTTTAGGACTCAGCTAGCTCCTTTCAAAATGGGAATCATAGTATTTGTTCTCCTTAGCTGTGGTTATTACTTATTTTATTCTTCTAATTCCTTATAATATTATTGTTCCTTGAAGAGGGCTTCCACTGAAGTAGTCCTCTGATGATTTACCTTGGGAAGGTGTGTGATCTCTGCAAGGTTGGAAAATTTATATGATCTCTCCAATGTAAGCTTCGGTAGTTCTATCGAGCTGCAAGGAGTTTGAGTGTGGATTTGTTGAAAAACGATCTTTCTTCCAAAGATCAGCTTATGTGATTGATGAAATTCTTTTCACTGGAAGATTGACATCATCATCATCATCATAATCATCATCATCATCATCATCATCATCATCAAATTTATATGATGCTTTAAGCTTTGTGGGACATTTTAAATTTATTATCTCATTACTATCACAACTCTTATGAAGTAGGTGCTATAATTAACGCACTTCATGGATGAAAAAAAACTGAGTCTGAGATGTTAAATGGCTTACCCAGGACTTCACAGCTAGTTGGATTGGGCAGGATTTGAACTGAGGTTTTCCTGATTCTAGGACCCACACTTCTTCCACTGACTCATCTAGCTGCTCTTTTTAGCCTTGATAATTTAGGAATACTGGATTATGATGTGGGGGTCTTACAATCTGCATCAATGTACCAACAATGAAAAAATTATGGATTTTTTGTGGCATCAAAATAAGTAGGCCTTACTACCTGCCTCACAGCATCTTTGGGAGCACATAATAAAAGGCAAAATGCTTTGTACCTGCAAAATGCTATATAAATATAAGTTATTGTTATTATTATCATCTTTGAGTTAGTTAAAAGGGTTACTTGAGATATTAGACTGTATCCACTAGGAAGCAAAAACAGAGGCCAGTGCTTACTCAGCAGGGTAGGGAGAGTTTCAGAGCTCAAAACCACAGCATAACTCAGTTGTGATTGACTTAAAAGTATTATTGGAAAAGAGAGTAATTGTTTAATCATCTGTGCCCAGGAAAAATTCATTTCCTGTAGCTCCTCTCCTTTCAATTTCTATTACCTCCTCATCACCATAAAGTCTCCCCAGCCGAATGTATGTATAAGGAAGGAAATGATGTTATTATACAATGCTCATTGCTTACTTTGATATTATTAAGGATTTGTGATATCATCAATATGGATGTCAGCTCTAAGGGACAGATTGAAACCCATCCATGCCTCTTCAACCTTTTCAGTTTATCCAGTCTTCAAACATTTGTTAAATATGTACTACGTGTGAGCCATAATGCTCAGTTTTGAGAATATAACACAAATATGAAACAATCTTTGACTGTAAGACTTACCATCTATTAGTAGAAAACAACATGAACTCAATTTGTTTCCTCTTTCTATATAAGTGATCCATCATATTCATTAATCGCAACATTATTTCTATTTCTGTTTTTGTTGGTCTTTCTTAAAATATTTTTAAACTGTATTTCTCTCATCTCATTGCTCAATTTCTTGCCTGAATCCCATAAATTCTTTTAACCTATTTTTGTATGTCTGTGAACTTAAAATTACACATCATTATACAGTACTTATTCTTATAATATATATACACTACATATCTTTATACTTAACTACATAGCCTTTATATAATATTTTATTTTATTTATCATTATACACGCATATACTACCCATTCTTTTTCTTTCAGAGAGAATTGAACAGCTGAGTTGTAGTTGTTCTCATTCTCTCTCTAAAGTTGCCAATGATTTTTAGTTGCCAAATATGAGGACCTTTTGTCATTCCACACATTTCTTGACTTCTGTGATGTCTTTTACACAACTGACCATTTTCTTTTGCTGTTTAGTTTCTCTGGTCTGGATTTTCTGGATAATGTTCACTCTTGGTTAACCTTCTGCCTTCTCAGACTTCTTCACATCAATATTTGCCTCTTTATTGCTTCATGGGCAGTATAAATATGACTGAATTTAGAATTAAAGGACATACATTTAAGTCCCAGCTCTGCTACTTACTTTATTTGTGACTTTGGGCAAGTCAGTCTTCATTAATTTCCAAAGGTCTTCATTTTACTTATCCTCAAATTTAAGAAATTTGACTACATGATATTTAAGGTCTCATTCAGGTCTAAATTCTTTGACTCTAATACATTAATAGAAGAAATCAAACTAGATAATATTTTGGGAATTAAACATGACTTTCAATAATTCCATGCAGCCATTCTCACAGACACTGTTTTTAATAGTAGTCTATTCACAGTAATGTTCTATGGTTGTAAATCAAGGAACCAGAGAATTTCAGAGACATGAAAATCTCAGTTTTTAATGCCAATAAAGGAATCGAAAGATCTCCCCAAAACAAAACAAAAGAGGCCAAAATAGAGTGGAAAAACAACACTATTTGAAATGGCTTCTTTATCAAAGAAAGCATGGTTGGGAATCAGTACAATTGGCCATAGTGTAAATGATGCCAGAGACCATTAAATTTTTTTCCAGTTTTCCATTGAGCATGTTGGAATTGTATTAATATTTATTGGAAATGATAGTTCATTTCATTAAAAAACATGATTCTTAATATTTTGGCTATTTATTAGCACATATAGCGTTTTTAGAATTCAAAGGAATCTGGAAGATCATTTGATTCAATATTCTTCCTTTACAGATGAGGAAACTAGGGCCAGGAAGTCAAATTATTTTTCTAGGTTCCATAAGTGGAAAGGCCATAATTTAGCGCCAGGTTTTTTGTCTCTCTATATAATTTTGTTTAGTTGTTATGGGTGTTTTCTTTCTACATCATACTTCTTCTCAGTGACCCTTTTGTTAACTTGACCAACATTTCTACCTCAACTGTGCTCTGCATCATTTTGTCACATTCTGTTAATCTGTGTTATATGAATCCTTCCAAAGAGCTATGGTTTAGTCAGTATGGCTCATCCCTCCATCACAGAGATCCAAAGCCCCTCATGCTTTAGTACTTGTTCTTCATGTCTTGAACAGAAAAAACAAAAACAAAGACAAAAACAAAAGAAACTATTCTCTGGTGAGCAACCTTCTGATCTCAACGCTCTTTGCAATTACCCAGTATAATGGCCAGTTAACAGATGCACATTCTGTCCAAAAGCTCAGAACCTGGTGCCTTACCAGTTTTGAAAGGTTAAAGTTTAAAGGAAAAGTCTGGAATTTGTTTCTACAACATGACTGAACTGTGCTTCACTAACATGTCATGAGGCAAAGGAAGAAGTCTTGAGACGAGGCTATCTACCTGAGCAGATAGAAAATGATTTCAACATTTTTTAAATCAAGTAAATGAGCTTAATGAGTATATATGTATAGGTGAATACACAAATGTATATATCATGTATGAATATCTACTTATATTTATTTATCTATATTTACATACCTAAACATGTACACACATACCATATGGAGCCAAGAAAAAATTCCTGGGAATATTTCACTAGATATAGTCTGTCAAATTGATGTTAACTCATTAACTCCTGATTGAGTAATTTCTAGAAACACTTAATTGGATTATCATCATGCCTACATCTCTACAAAAGAATGCCAAATACTTTGGTAAAATATAAGTCAACTAGACCAATGATATTGCCCTAATCCTGCCAGTCAGGCAATCCTTTCTTTTAAAAACATAATAAACTTCAACAAATGCAGGCTTTGATTTGTTCTTGATAAACCAATGCTGACATTTTATGATTGTGATTTTCTTTCCTAGAAGTTCACTGATTATCCTTTGCCAATATAGTCTAGGTTTTGTAAAGAACCGTAGTTAATTTTACTAGTCTATATTTTGCATACTATACTTTCTTCCATTTTAAGAAACCTGGAATATATCTATCTCCTCCTCTTATACTGTGGCACTTCTATTTTCCATGATCACTTAAATTGACTCAGTACTCACATTCAGATTACACTTCTTTATGTGTATGTATACATATATATATATACATATGTGTATGTATGTATATATACATATATATATATATATATTTGATGCCTTAGTAGTTAGTTGGCATAGATGTAATGTCTTGAACTCCTGAAGTTTCTTTCTTACTAACTTTCTACTTATCTTGAATAATTGATTATCCAGTTCCATCCTGCCCTCCTTAGTCCAAATGTTATCCTCATTCACAAGGTAGACGTAAGGTAATGAAAGCTGAATAGTTCTTCTTTCTCTCTGTCATCTGGTATCATAATCCAAATAGAGGTCAAACAGCAATCTTCTCCAATCTTTGATCCCCTCCATTAGCATTCCTAGCCGCTTTCCACTTATCCTGACATTTAGCATCCTGGGAAATAAGTCTGACAAGCCCATTCCTAGCATTTCTATCCATCTCATACTACTTGCCCTTGCTTCCGGCTTCTGTATATGTCTTTTAAAAATCAAAGTTGATCTACATAGCAAATAGCAGCTGGATATCTGGTGGAACTGTGATATTTCAAAAGACATCTAAGCAGATCAGTTCTATGGGCCCACATCATTATCTTTGGACAATTTCCCCTTTTCTCCTTCTGTTCAGAGCACAGTTCCTGGTGCATACTTGGAGCTTAATAAATGTTTATTTATTGATTTATTAATAGAAGCATTTCTCTTTGTATCTTCAAAATGTAACACATATTTATTAAGTCCAAACAATGTTCCAGGAACTGAGCTGAACACAAGAGATACAAAGACAAAAAAAAATAATAATCCTTGCCCTAAAGGAATCCCTCTACTGTTAGGAGAAAGAATGTATACAAATAGATAAATACAGATATAAAGTATATATATAAAATAATCCAAAACAGTCTGAAGAACTCTGTTTTGGAGGATCACATGTAAAAAATCAAAGAGTTCTTATCTGGCAGAAAAGGATTGTAATAAAAAAAATGGATAATCTGGGGAGAATATTTCTGTTTGTGGTAATGGATACTGGCAGACTAGAGAAGTAGATATATCCCTTATGAGGAAAGATATATCTCTTATGTTTTATCATAGAATTAAATATAAAACAGATACAAAGTAATGAAGAGGGAAAAGACTAGCAGTTGGAGAGAAGACCAGAATTGGTTGATGTATGCAATAGAACTTGAACTTAGAACTCTGAAAGGAAGTACGATTTCTTAGAGGTAGGATCTGGTGCATCCAAGGCATGGGGAACAGCCAGTAGAAAGGTATGGTGACAGGACATGTTGTGTTGTTTATGAAGATAAAAAGACCATTTTGTTTGCCTATAGGGTTTCTGACAGAGAGAAGTGTCTATATCTATATTTAATCTATAGCTATATGCATATACATATATGTACAATGTATATAAATATTGATCTATCATCTGTTATATGTCTATATGTCTTAAAAGCTTAGCATGGTTGAAGGTAGGTTATGAAAAATTTTAAATGACAAATTCATTGAAGAGAAGATTTGAAGGGGATAAAATCAGTTTCTACTATATAAAAGAAAACCATATGAAAAGAATTGACTTATTTTCAGTTTATTTAGAGAGAAGGACAAGGACCCAAGAGTAGAAGTTGCAGGTAGGCAGGCATTATTCTCTTCAACCTGAGAGAGTTGCAATAGATGTCGAGTTTTTCCAAAATAGAAGACATTTCCAAAATAAAAATGAATTTCACACCCCTGGAAGTCTTCAAAGATTCAATCAACAAATAAACATTTTTTAAGCATCTACTATGTTCTGGGCACTGTGCTAATGTTTGGTAATAGTATTCCAGGGGTGGAGTACAGGACATTCTTTTTCGGGTATAGGATGAACTATAAAACCTTTAAGATCCCTCTTCTGTTCAGTTAGTAAATAGCAAGTAACCCTTCAAAACATAGCTTCAACCAAAAGGTCTTTTCCAAAAGGCTGAAGACTGCGTAATCAGACTCTCTATCTTCCTGAATTTGACTCCTATCAGAAATAGTGATCTAGAGGCGAATCTCCCATTCTACATTTATCCTTCTTATTACTATTCTCTGGAATGTTTTGCTTCCATTAAAAGCTACATTAATGAAATCACCTGAATGTTAACTGTCAGTCTAGAGCATTACAAAGTAGAATATAGATGAGCTTCAGCTTGTCTGTTTTTTCTGTACCACTTCAAGTATCAATTTAATGACTTCAGAAAATGCCACTTTACCACAGGTATCTAAAAGCTCATCATGGGTGATAGACAGATACTAAGAACAAAGGATCAGATCAAGATAACTGGGGAATTGACTCTCATAAAGCTCTAGCACTCAAAATGGGAAATGACCATGGTCATTTGTCCAGAGAAAGCAATGGATGCAATGATATACCAGAAAGAAAATATTCTCTTTGGAATAATCACCTGGATGCTGGATAGGGATTCAAGCTGTCTGTTCTGTTTTACTTTTGATGTTCATAGCTCCAGGGAAAATTTTTTGAATGGAGAAAAGAAATCCAGATTTCTAACTATTCTTATTCAGGTTCCAAATATGGGATTATGCCCCAACTTCTGAAGAAATTGTGAAGTCAAATATGGAGTTTAGTTTTCTTTCTAATCTAGTTATAACCTGGAATTTGGACCTAAAAGGCCTAGCTTGATCTGAGTGCCTTCAATGTTACTATGATAGTGGACAAGTCCATATGATATAATAAAAAGAAAATACTTGATCAGAATTAAGAAGAATTATGCTTAAGTCCTTTTTTCACATTTAGTCATCATGAGACTCCAATAAAATTATTAAACCTCTCAGAACCTCAGTTTCTCCATAAATAAAATGAGGTTGATACTATTTATCCTACTTAGCTCATAGGTACTATGCAATAAAATTGTTTTGCTAATGATAATACACTAAAAATTATGAATAAATTTTAGCCTTTTGTTCCTATGTTTCTTTACCTTTAAAATGAGAGATTTAGACTAAATGACTTCCAAACTTCCTTCCTGCTCTGATAGTCTGCTTTTTTTAAATTTTCTAATATCGTGTATCTGCTTCTAACATTCTATGTTCTATGAATGGTGTGAATTTTTGGTTTAGTTTTGAGACTGGTTACATAGTAATAAACTCCCTCAAAAGGCTGAAAAGTGGAAAAATTAATCAGGCTATTCTGAAAAAAGGCTATATATGAAATTCATTGGCTGAACAAAGTGACAAAATGAACTGATTTTTGTAATTATTGGACTTGTGTAGACATAGCCTGAGTTGTTTTAATTTTGAAGGTAAAAACCTCCTCCAGTTTATTTTTTTGTTGTTGTTTTCCCCACAAACCAATTTGAGATTTTTTTTTACTGAGTTACTTACTTATAATTATAATAGTCAGTGTCATTTTCAGGGTCAGTACTTTCCTGATCCCTATATCCAGAGCTCAAAATTAGCAGCCAGGATGATGGGTAAAGGTAAAGTTCTTGCATTTACATCTCTCTCTCTCTCTCTCTCTCTCTCTCTCTCTCTCTCTCTCTCTCTCTCTCTCTCTCTCTCTCTCTCTCTCTCTCTCTCTCTCTCTCTTTCTCTCTCTCTCTCTTTCTCTCTCTCTTTTTCTCTCTCATCACTTTCTCAACAATCTTTTCTCTAAATTGTCAGCACAGAAAGAGATTATGAGCAGTAAAGAGGTTTTTAGAGCCAAATTCAGAAGCCAAAATCAAAGGAGGTGTGAATACCCTTAAGTTAATGGGTTATGAACTTAGCAAGCAGTGAGGACCTTAGAAATATACATGAAAGGAAAGTCTATTCATAGGTGTTTATCAGAAATCAGGCTGACAAGAAAAAGCCAAGGCATGCACAAGTTAAAGGTCAAGGAAATAGGGCAGGAGAAAGGGCACTGCATTTGGAGTCAGCGGACCTGGCCCCATACCTTGAATCTCACCTCTGCAACTTATCTGTGAACAAGTCACATAAATTATTTCTTCTCAATTTTCTCTTCTCTTCTCTACTCCTTCCCTCCTTTTTTGTCTCTCTCTCTCTTTCTCCATTTTTTCCTTCTTCCCTCTCTCTTTCTTTCTCTTTCCTTCCTTCCTTCCTTCCTTCCTTCCTTCCTTCTTCCCTCCCTTCCTTCCTTCCTTCCTTCCTTCCTTCCTTCCTTCCTTCCTTCCTTCCTTCCTTCCTTCCTTCCTTCCTTCCTTCCTTCCTTCCTTCTTCCCTCCCTTCCTTCCTTCCTTCCTTCCTTTAGATAGTCTATAAGGTTTCTTATAACAAATTGTGATTTTTGATTTATTTTCAAATTTTTCCACATTACATGTTAATACAATTTTAAATAATCATTTTCTGATCAATGTTTTCCCCTTAGCCTAGCATGTAATATGATATATGTTGTACATGTGTCACTATAATGCATATTTCTATGTTAATCATGTTGTGAAATAAAACACATATCACACTAGAGAATAACTCATGCAGGAAATGAAGTGAAGAATGTTTTAATCTTCATTCAGACTGTCACTTCTATAGCAGTGGATAGCTTTTTCTGCCATGAATCGTTTGGAGTTGTCTTGATCCTTGCATTGTTTATAATAGTTGTCATTTCCCATTGATCATTGTATACCACAATTATTGTTAACCTCTCAGACAACTACCTAAGAATTAGGATAAGTCATAGTCTAAAGGCCAAAGTATGGATTTATCAAAAGCAAAATCCAAGATGTGGTCAGTCAAGTCAAAGAGAATTAATTAAGCTCTTACTTCTGGCATGGTACTAAGTCCTAAGAATACACACATACACACACATGGACAGACACACACACACACACATAACAGTTAAAATTTAGGGAAACTGAGGCAGGTAGAAATTAGTTTCTCTCTGCAAGGAGTATGATATTTTTAGAGGTTTATTAAAGGCTGAGAATTTAAGAAAAATACAAGTAAGAAAGGCATGTGCCAGGTGGGCCAAGAGGCCCAATTCGATTTCATTCACATTATGAGACGCGTCTGCTTGCCAGCTGAGACAGGAAGAGAAGAGCGCCCGCCTACAGCGAAGACTCTTTAAATCATAATTTGCTCTCAGCCCAGGTGAGAATTCAGTGAGATTACAAAGCGTTCTGGGGAAGTGGAGCAAGGACTTCTGGGGATTGAAGTCATGGGTTCAAGTCTCCATTTTTACATACACACAGACACACAATATTTCCTACCTTCAAAGAATTTATTCTACTAAGAGAGACAACATGCAAACATCTAGAATAGGTACAGGCTATATGCAAAATAGATGGAAGGGATTCTGAGAGCATAATGCTCTCAGAGGTGAGGTCCTGAGAATGCATCCTGGAATAGTTATGATATGATCTTCATCTTGAGGGAAATAAAAAAAAAAGATAAAAGTCACATGTAAAAGAGTGGGAGAGCATCTCTATATGGGAAACAGCAAGAAAAAGGGTACAGAGTTAGAAGGAAATGCAAGTAGGACAAAATTGCTAGAAGGAAGTTTGCATGAAAAGTAGTGATCAAGAGATCTAGAAGAGTCTTATACAAGACTGGTATGGGCAAGGATGAGAAAAGATAATATCAAAGAAGTCTTGTTTGATGGTAGTAGTAGTAGTAGTAGTAGTAGTAGTAGTAGTAGTAGTAGTAGTAGTAGTAGTAGTAGAAGTAGTAATAATAGTAGGAGTCGTAGTGGTAGTAGTAGTAGTGGTAGTGGTAATAGTAGTAGTAGTAGTAGTAATAGAAATGGTGATGATGATAATTGACAGTTTAATAAAACTTTAATATATTGAGTTACTTTTTTTTTTTACCACAAACCTATGATGTCAAAAATAGAACCCTATGAGACAAATGCTTTCCTCCTTCAGAGATCCTATGGGTATACTATTGGAGATAGAGACTATTAGGGCTAACTCATAGTACAATTGTCCTTTGTGTAGTCTTAATTGGGAAGAAGGAAAGAAGCATTATCATACTTTTCCTCTTGTTGAGTAATTTCAGTTATGGGTGACTCTTCATGATCGCATTTGAGGTGTTCTTGGCACAGATACTGGAATAGTATGTCAGTTCCTTTTCCAGCTCATTTTTTAGATGATAAAACTGAAGCAAACTTAATCAAGTGACTTACCTAGGGTCACACAGCAAGCTAATGTTTGAGGTCAGATTTGAACTCATGAATATAAGTCTTCCTAAATCCAAGCCTAGGGCTTCTCACACTTAACCACCTATTTCTATGCTCATATATCCCAGCACAAATCTCTATGGCTTTTGAACATAGCAAGTCAGGCAAAGTGCTAAATGTGATAGTCACAATATTTATTTTATCTTTAAAAAGGACCTATGATATAAAAATATTTATAGCAGTCCTGTTTGTGTTGGCAAAGAAGTTAAAATTGAGGGAATGCCCAACAACTCAGGAAAGGCCAAATGTGCTTTAGTATATGATTGTAATGGAATACTATCATGCTATAATAAATGATGGGCAGGATGATTTTAGAAAAATCTGGTAAGATTTACATGAATTGAGTAAGAGTGAAATGAGCATTGTGCTCAGAACATTGTACTCAGTAGCAACAATACTGTAGTATTACATAGCCAATACAGAAATATATTTTTGCATGATATCATATGTATTATCTACATCAAATTGATTGCCATATCAGAGAGGAGAGAGGAGAGTGAGTGAGGTAGAGAATTTTGAAAGCAAAGTTTAAGAAAACTAATTCTAAAAAAAATTTTATATGTAAGTGGTAAAATAAAATATTAAAAACCTTTTATAAGGCTTTGCATATTATAAGTGCTTAATGCATGTTTGTTGTCTCAAATTAAGTCCCTGCCGTTAATTAATTTTGCTTTCTTGATTCTGGATATCCAGGGCACTTTTAGATTCATCTACATAAAGAACAAAATAAACTGATAGAGTATTGATCAACAAAATAGGTATGAGTATAATAAAGGAGCATTTTGCCAGTTTTAATTACTTCAATAGTCCCAGGGGTATTTATAGAGGAAAACAAAAACAAAAAATAAAATTGCTTAAATCTTCATTCCTGTTGTGTAGCTTAAAATGGCTCTGACCCCTGGGAGACTACATCTCTCAGCACTCTCTACCCCAACTTCCTCAGACACATTCCCACTTCCTTTGTGGGAGGTGTCTGAGAAAGTATAAAAGAAGAGAGAAGTGCAGGTTTTCTTGCCTTTTCTGCAGAAGCCTTTTCTGGAAATGAGCCTTTGGCCCAAGACCCTTTTACCCCCCCAGGCTGGAGATCAAATTTTCTTTAGCTTCCCAAAACCTTTATTTTTCTAGCCCAAATAAATCTATCTAACTATCCCTAGAGTCTGGCTTGACTTAATTTAAATCCCTAGCATAATTATAGTAGTAGTCTCTTGGTAACCGAGGATGACGATTGTCTTTGAGCATTTTCATCTATGATAAATGAGTGTGCACAAAGACACTTGTGCGTGAAGGAGATTTAAGTGGAAAAGTCGCTGCACAGACAGTCCCACTCGGTGTTGGAAGCTTGGGTCCAGTGGCACTTTTTCGTTACACCTGGAGACTTCCTCAGTTGCATTGGATGGCCGTTTTGTGCTCCAACACACCCTAAGCACTCCACAGTGCTTTGCTGTGTCGCCATCTCAGCCGTTGAACCTTCTTATTGGTTTCTTCCATCTGTTCTGCGGAAGCATAATTATACTAAAAGAGAAAAGCCTGGTCAATTTCCCTGATGGAGAAGGGTCTGGGGGACCCCCCTTTCCTTTCCCTAACTTTTCCCTCCTTATTCACATTTACATTTATTTGGCGACTCAGAAGGACCTGATCCTACAATCTTCTCAACCTGCTTGCTGCTCTACCTCACAGTCTTCCTCAGGTAAGTTTTAAAATTTCCTGACCATAAAAACCTAGCCCAGTATCCCTTTCCTCTACTAAGCATTTTCAAACACTGCTGGCTCCTCTGCTTCAACAAGGGTTCCTGGTATTCTTTTCCCCTATCCTCAGTCTAGGAGCTTTACCCTCCCCCTGCCAGGCTAAGACCCAGCAGGGGATCTGACTAAAGAAATCAGGAGGGGTCCAGAAAACCCATGTCTCTCCCTCTTTCACCCACCCCAGCCAGCCTGCTTCAAAAACTCCCTGACTGCACCCAACCTTAACTGCGTAGCTCTAATCTCTCCCCCTGGAACAAAATTGTCCTTAAACAGGCAATTCTCAAGACCCCAAACCCCAAACCCAAGTTACCTTTAGAGCAAGGCACCTCAGAGTTTTTAACCCCACCCCCTTCCTCCATTCTAGTTCCCAGCCACCACAAAGTGCCTTAAAACCACCCCCTTGCCCACAATTCCCTTTTCTAACTCCCATTGCCCCATTAGCAATTTGCTCCTCCAGCCACTAGAGGTCAACACTGAGCACTTCCCCACCTTTCTCCTGAGTTGCAGTGCTGCCTTTCTGCCACCAGAGGGCAGCACCAAATATATATGATTTTTTTTCTTTTTCTATATCATTAACAGATAAATAAATGAACAAACCAACAAACAAACAAACAAATAAATAAGCACAACTTGATAGTTGCCTTACAAGAAAATCTTTTGGCTTTTGTCAAATTGGAAACCTTTAAGGTTTCTGAATGTGAATGTCTCCTTTACCTAATTCTGCTAGGAAATCTGCTTTTCCTAATTCTTAATATTAAGATGCAAATGGCTACAAATCAGAAAGTGCAAGCAAAAATACAAGCAGCAGTAAACATTCAATTGAAAAATTTCAAACAATCTTTGCATGGTCCAGTAGAAAAGGAGGATCCTATTCAAATTCCTGAAATGTCTAATTCACTAATTCAAATTTTTGTGAACCTGTTCCCAAATTACTGAGAGAAGAAGACCTTATTTCTCTTGAAATAGAGATGGACCCTTCTCAGATGTCTCAGGTGGAGAAACTCTTCTCTCATGTTGTGCACTTCCTGGCCAAACCTCCCTCCCCTACTCCTTCTTGTGACTTCCCTGTTCCCTCTACTGATTCCCCATCATCTCCTGTCCCTTCTCCCAGCTCATGACCAATCCCAGCCCCAAGGAAATCTCGTAATGCCTCAGTAAGCAAACAAATGACTCAAAAGGAAATGAGACCACAACCTGAGTCCTATTATAATCTTATCCCCTTAAGGGAAGTGCCTATAATGGGACAGACTGGGGATGTGGTGAACTTAAGGCAACATACACCTTTCACACCCAAGGATTTAAAAGAATTTAGAAGAGATATGCCTAGCTTCAAAGATGAACCAATTACTGTAATGAAAACATTGACTGATATATTCTTTCAATATGACCCTTCTTATAAGGATGTTGAAAAATTACTTCAGGCCTTTTTAACAAAACATATGAGAAATAACATCATCTCTCAGGTTAACAAAGCCTGAGGGTACAATGCAGTACTCATTGGTTCTATAATGTGCCCTCAGAATATTTACAATTAAACAATGAGAGGGGATCTGGACTCGGTTGCCCCAAGGGTTTGTAGACAGCCCTATATTATTCACACAATTCTTGAAGGATGATGCCATTAAATTCAAACACAGCTGCTTATTCTAATATAAGGATGGTTTCCTCTTTGGTTCAGAAAGTGCAGAAGCATGTCAGGAGGAGAGAAATAACCTCCTTTTGGAGCTACATTAGAGAGGACACAAGGTTTCCAAAGAAAAAGTTCAGTGGTGTCTCCCCATAGTCCAATGTTTAGATTGCATTTTAAGTGTTGTGCCCCAACTTTATTTCACCTAAACACATTGAGAGTATCCAGAAATTAAGTTCTCCTTCCACTAAAAAACAATTGAGGGCAATTCCTGGAGAAGTGGGGTTTTGTTGACAGTGGATCCTTTGCTATGAGGAAATCACTAAGCCCCTTGTATCACTTACAAAATATTTGGGCCCTAAACCACTTAAATTAGAAAGAGAACACCTGATAGCTATTTCAAATTTAAAACAGGCTATCCTGTCTGCCCCTGCTCTAGGCATCCCAAATTATGATAAGCCATTTACCTTATATGTCCATGAACAGAGAGGGGTTGCTTCAGGTGTTCTGACTCAACTTTTGGGACCTGCTAGATATCCAGTAGCCTATTATTCAGCCCAGTTAGACCCAGTAGCTTCAGGAGCACCACTATACCTTAGAGGAGTAGCTGCCATGGCTTTATTAGTGACTAAATCTGCCAACCTAGTATTAATATGCGCTCTGACCATAATGTGCCCACACAAGATCAAGGCATTTTTAGCATTTGTCACTCTACCCATAAACATGGTCATTTTGGCACCCAAGGTATTGTAGACTCTGTTAAAGAGTATAGATAGCACATGGAATAACTACAATTGTCTCCAAAGTATGTAAAGCTTGTCTTACCTGCCAGGCTTTCAATCAACATGCTTTTTGTGGCAAGGTCTTCGGTGGTTGTCCTCTTACTTATACTCCATTTGAGCATTTACAAATTAATTTCATCTCTATGTCAAAAGCTAGACAGTATAAATTTTGTCTGGTCATAGTTGATGAGCTGACCAAGTGGCCTGAAGCCTTTCCTACTGCTCAGGCCACAAATGCTTTTGTTGCCAAAGTTCTTCTAAAAGAGATTATTTCTCATTTTGGTCTGCCAGCACATATTGATTCAGATAGAGGAACCCATTTTACTGATTTGGTTTTATCACAAATGTGAAGATTAAATTTAACTCTCTCCTGATTGTGAAAATGAAACTAATCAACTCTCCCCTGATTGTGAAGATTAAATTGTAACTTGTTCCTATTTTTAGACTTAATCACCAAAAGTATAAACACCCTACTTAAAAATTGAGTAAGAAGATCTGCCCATTTTTAGATTTAATCACCAAAGGTGTAAAAATCCCATTCAAACTTGAGTGGGGGAGATCTATGACCCACATGTGAGACAGTGGGTGATGAATCAGAATTCATTGGCTGCCTCCTGGGCAGTCCTAAAGCAGGGCTTCAACTCTGATTGGTAGATGTAGAATTAGGGGAAGCCACAGGAAGTGATGCAAAAGAAAGTGTCTTTAAAAGGAGTGACAACTTCCTGAGGGAATTCTATTGTCTGGAGTCTGGTGAAAAATGTACTGACTGGATCTGAGACCCTGTTTCCTGATGAGGCTTTTCTAAAATCTCTTCTTTTGAAATGACACATTGTGAATGAAAAAGCTGACTCTTAACTGCTAGATTTTTCTGAAAAGACTTCCCCAGGTCCTTGGCTTTGCAGAGACCTAAGGACTAACTCTCCTGCCTGCAACCAGGAGTAAATTACTTAGTGTTTAAGCTAGATATCTTACCCTATTCTCTCTATGATTTTTCTTACTTTACTCTTTCTACATTTTCTAAATAAATTATAAATAAATCTCTTTGGCGTAAATTAAGTTCCTGGTGATTATACTCTTAAATAATCCAGTCTACACCTTTTAAAAATAACCCCTTTTCCCCTTTATTCATGTTTGGGGATAGCTACTAAATTTCATATGCTGTATTATCCCCAGAGTTTTGGCCAAGTTGAAATAATAAATAAAGAACTTAAAAGTATGATTGGCAAATTGTGCATGGAAACTCATTTAAAATGGCCTGAAATTCTCCCTCTGGCCCTATTTTATCTCAGAAGCTGGCCCAAAGGTGATTTACACATCGCACCATTAGAGATGCTATTTGGACATCCACCTGTTCATGCTCAACCTTTTACCCCTGCCTACACATCATTGTTATGAGGGGATACAGCCATTGCCACATATATAAAACAATTACAAACTAATTTGCGAGATCTCAACAACTCTGGAGCTGCTATTCAGGGAGGCCCCATAGACTTCTCGTTTCATGATTTAAACCCAGGTTTTAGCGTTTACATTAAGAATTTCAAATGTACTGGGTTGACTGATCCTGTTTATGATGGACAATTCCAGATCCTATTGACTACACCAACAGCTATTAAAATCAGAAAGAAAGACTCATGGATTCATTGTAGCCATATAAAATGAGTACGTTCTTTTGATTCTGACTAATTGACTTTACCTTACTTTATTTGTAACATCCAATATTTGACCTGGATTTGTGGCTTTATGGAAGTCCATATCAACTTGTATTTGGAAATCCTGTATTTGGCATTTAATTTTTACCTGTATTACCTCACAGAAAAACCTGTATTAGTGACCTGTATTAATGACCTATATTGACTTGATTTGCATTTTTGTAACCTTTTTGTGGAAATTTTTGTATTTTCTTCAATTTTCTTGTGGTTTTATACCACATTTGCACTCATGCTGTGGACCATGGCTAAGGTAAGAGAAAATGCATCTAAATTCTTGGATAAGAACCTTTATATTATATCTCTCCTTAAGTGACACTGTAAGATATTTTTGATTGTCACTGAGCTTAGGAGATGTATATTTTTGAATTTTTAGCACATTTTCATAATTGCATTTGTAATTTAAGTTTCCTAAGCACATGCCATCTACCTAAATTGAAAGATTTTAGATTATTACACTAGTGTAGGTTTAATGTGTCTATTAGTTCTAACTGTAACTACCTGCCTGAAAAGCCTTAAACTACTGAAACTACCACTAGTATTTAAATATTATGAGACTTAGTACATATGTCTGATTTTAAGAAATGGGAACAAAAAGGAGAATAGACCTCATCTACAAAGTGCCAAAGAAGCACAGATATCTATATAGTGCCACAGAAACACATATTTTAACCTGAATGGTGACAAAAGAGCACACAGGTCAAAAAAGGGAAACGAATCCTACTAGGATTGCTGAAATTTGTTGAGACTTTTATGCCAATAAAAAAAAAAAAGGACTTGATCCAAGTGTGAGACTCAAGGTTGCAGCGCTTAATATATGTTGAGACATATGACTCCTTGTATCACACTCCTTGTGAAATTTATATCAAGTATCTAAAAATTGACTATCTTGGCTCCATATTCATCCCTGAAAAGAAACAACAAAGTAATATATCAGACCCAGGAATAAAAAATCTAGTCACATTTTCCTATCTTTCTTGCTATGGCGGTTGACTCTGATCTTGGCTGCTGAGTGGGTAAGGTATGTTGTCAGATGTGGATTACTTAAATTTGACATTATTCAAAGTCCTTTTGTAATTTTGTGTTTTTTTTCTTATTTAGGATTTCTCCTTATAAAATTTAGTTTTGGATGTTTAGAAATTTCATCCAATAGTTATTTGGCTTTTGAGTGCTATTTTTCTGATGATTTTTAATTGGCAGTGATTCATATTCCTCATGCCTCAGACATGTTTTCCCTGTGTGATTTCAATGTTTCTTTATATCCTCCTCAGGGGGAAATGTGTTTTTATTTCATATGAAAAATGCTTAAGTTATTTTAGGAAAAGAAATGTACTGTCTCCCAGAATCCAGATGGAGATGCCTGTGGAGACCATACGCTGCTCCATGAGATCCTGAGAGAAAACCTGAATGCACAAAATTGAACTTTGGGGGGTTAAAAATTAATTTGTTTTGTCAAAAAAAAATCATTTGTGATATATATTGTTGTGAAGAAGGGGACTACCCCCTGATTTTTCTGGTTAAAAAAAAGTGCCAAGTATTTGATTTTCTTTTGTTGTAAAAAATTGTTGCCATTCCCCTCCTGTATTGCTACTTATACCCTTTATTTTTATTGTGATTATAAACTTATTTGTGTTTGATTTGATCCATTAGGGAGACTGGTCTCCCAAATGATCACATTGGGGTATGTGCAGTTTAAAATGACTCTGAATGCTGGGAGACTACATCTCCCAAGACTCTTTACCCCAACTTCCTCAGACACCTGCCACTTCCTTTGTGGGAGGTGTCTGAGAAAGTATAAAAGAAGAGAGAAGCACAGGTTTTGGTGCCTTTTCTGCAGAAGCCTTTTCTGGAGAAGCCTTTTCTGGAGAAGAGCCTTTGGCCCTGCGACCTTTTTACCTCCAGACTGAAGATCAAATTTTCTTTAGCTTCCCAAAACCTTTATTTTTCTAGCCCAAATAAACCTATCTAACTACCCCTATAGCCTGGCTTGATTTAATTTAAATCCCTCAAATAATTATAACAAAAAAAGAAAAGCCTGGTCAGTTTCCCTAGCAGAGCAAGGACTGGGGGACTGCCTGGCTGCCTTCCTTTCTCTACCTTTTCCCTTCTTATTCCCATCTACACTGTCAAGATCCTAAACCATAATTTTTAAAGAACGGGTTAATCAACATCTACAAAATGAAATTCTCTTCAACTGAAAACAGCCTAACTTCATCAATAAAAGGCAATGCCAGAATAATCTTATTTGGTTTTCAACAGGACTGCTAAGCTTGGAAGATTATGGAAATGTTATAGAGGTAAACCACCTAGATTTAGATAACAATTATTATGGAAAAAGTGGAAAGATGTGGCTTGGGGAAGAATACTGTTAAGAAAATCCAGATCAGGTTGAATGGCCAGAAGCACAGAACAGAAACTGATGTTTAACATGCAAGTTATAAGATGGCATCCAGGGGAGCACTCCAGGAATCTGTGCTTGGTCTTGTGCTTCCATCTGACATTTTTATTAATGGCTTAAATCAAAGGATAGATGACATCCTCATCAGGTTTATAAGTGTATAGTTAAGATAATGCTACAAAATGACAGAGTTAGGATTCAAAAAGAATTCAATGGTTTAGAATACTGGGTTGAACTTAATAAGAGAAAATGGAAAGTGGTAAGTGCAAAGTCTTCAATTAGACTCAAAAATCAACTTCAGAAATTTAAGATTATTGGAAAGAACATGGTCTCACGGTCAAAAATTCTGAGTTTAATTCTGAGCTGCAACACTGAGTGAGGCAAAGAGAAGTCATGATTTCCATTCTTGTCTCCATTTCCTAAATTGGCAAATGAAGTTAATTAAATACTCACTCCACTAAGTTATTGGGAGGAAAACATCTTGCAATTCTTAAAGCAAGGAACTACTGGTAATTATTATTACTATTAGAATTCACAGAGAGGGTGAGTTTTTAAACAAAAGGGTCCTTTCCTTTGTGTTGGAGATTATCATTTGGTAAAAGAATGTTCTCTATAAAAAGATAAGGGAAACTGTCACCTAAACAGGGGAAAAATGGATATTAGTAGAATGCCCTGAAAATCCCCCTTGAAAATTTATGAAAAATGCAAAAGCAATAGAGCCTTAGAAGAAAAACAAAAACCAACAACTAGCCCCTGGTTCTCATGGTTTTCCAGGCTGCCAATTTAGGGAGGGGATCAGACAAGGACATACTCCCTTAGTCTAATTTCTTTTTTCCGCCTCATGTAATTGTCAGCAACAAAGTTGGAAAATAAGGAACTCGGGGAAACTGCTCTTAACATTGCAACATCTGCAACAGACAAAACTCTAAAAGCCCTCAATCCCCAGTCATGAATGTTCTATAAAAACAATGTGGCAGAAATGAAAATTGTTCCATCATAATATTTCACAGTTCTTTTTGACAAAAGCCAAACAGCCCTCATGAATACACATTTTCTATAACCTTATACATTATGCATTAGGCTATAGTAGGAGTGTTGGGAGTTGTTTGTCCCCAGTAAAGGGCTGTTGAAAGTGCATCTTTTGTAAACAAATGGAACCCTTGCAGTGATCCTGCCTCTTTTGGTAATATATTAACAACTGTAGGCTGGACAAGCTGGGAGACAAGTGCCTGAGTCCTTAAATGGCTGAGCTTCATCTAATGTAACAGGACAAGGAGGATTACTTAATCTGTCTGTATTCTGATCTCTAATTTCACGGCATCCAAGACTGTCATTTGGAGAGAGAGCTGGAGAAATTCCTGCCGGAGAGAACACCAAATGCTGCTAGAATTCAAAATGAGCCCTAGATACAGGCATTTATGGCTGGTCGTTTGGGCAAATGACTTGGGATTTTCAACTAGCCAGTGTGTGGGGCTAGATTGATCCTTTTTGTGTGTATGTATGCTGTTTCCATCCAAACCATGGTAATGAGTGGAGGGTGTATTGGCAAGCTTTTCACATACAGATTGGTCAACATCAGATGTTTTCTGGAAAGAATTGGCTTTCTGTAGGAAGAATTACCAAATCCTTGAATGTTAGTAATATGAGACCTTAAAACATAGAATATTGACTAACAAACACATCAGAAAGGCCCTAAGAAAAAGTGTTAGAACATAGAATATGGAATGTAAAAGCTGGGAAGTGATTTTGCAACAGAACATAAATAAGAAGAGAAAATGACAGAAAGCTTTAGAAGACAATAATACAGCATAAATGGAACTTGGAGTATGCAGCTTGGAATATACAGGATGCAATTTTCAGTGTCAGCTCAAATACTATTCCTTATTTGATCCTGTGTAAGTCACTCAGCCTTTTAGATCTAGAGCCAAATAAAAGGTTATCTAGTCTAACACACTCATTTTCCAGAGGAGAAAACTAAGGCACAGTGACCAGACACAGTGGTGGCATAGTGGGGACTAAAATCTTCATTTCCTGTCACCTTTCTTTTAGCTCAGATCTTTTAATACTATACCATGTGGCAGAAATTGCATTTTTGATCTTGACAGTCATAGCATAATAGATTTCATGCCAGGAGGAACCTTAGAGATCACTGAAGTCAATTCCCTTGATAAAGAATGTGAACCCAAGATCTCCTGATTCAAAGTTTAATTTGAAATGACTACTCATTGCCAAGTCAAATATAGCTTAAAAGTATTTGTTGAGCTTCAATTGTGTACCATCTGGCCTCAACATTTATTAGGTGTGTGCCCCTGGGAAAGTCAATTAATCCTCTTTGCCTCTGTTTCCTCATCTGGAAGTTGAAATGGAGGAGAAAATGGCCAAGAAAACCACAAAATGGAGCCATAAATAATGGGGCATGACTGAGGATACACAGTACTCAGGATACAAATATGTACACAAAGTACATATTTGAATCCAAATTCTACCAGATAAATGTGAGAAAATCAATTGAGTGAGAGCACTAGCATTGTTCAAGGAGAATCAGGAAAGGTTCCCTGAATAAGGTGAAATTTTAGCTGGGGTATGAATGAAGCCAAGAAATCACAGATGAGGAGGCAGAGAATTCCAGGCACAAGGGACAGCCAGTATTGGAAAGTCTCATATTTGAGGAATAGCAAGGAGGCCACAGTCAAAGATTTTTGAGAAGCTGGTAGAAAATAGGCTAAGATGACTACAAAGACAACAAGATGACAGTTTACAAAGACCTTTTAAAAAGCCAAGCCAGAGTTTTATATTTTATTCTGGATGTTGTAGGGAATTTATTGAATAGGGTTTGATGTGGTAAAATATTAAAGTTTAGAAATGGCTTTTAAAATACCCCAGAAAGGTTATTTAAAAGGTCTAATGTGGTTTAGTTGTCTTACTCTTTGTGACCCTGTTTGGGATTTTCTTGGCAAAGATACTGAAATGGTTTTCCATTTCCTTCTCCAGATCATTTTCCAGATAAAGAAATTGAGGCAAACTGGGTTAAATGACTTGGCCAGGATCACACTGCTAAGATACTGGAGTGGTTTGCCATTTCCTTCTCTAGCTAACTTTATAGATAAGGAAACTGAGGCAGGCAGGGTTACATGACTTGCCCAGGATCACACAAACTGGATTTAAATTCAAGAGAGATGAGTCTTAGCCCTAAATTTTAATATGATGCTTCTACCTCCATAAAGACTCAGAATTCGTATAGTTTGGATCAGTCATCTGGTGAGAAAAACAAATAGATCTGAGAGTGTATTTATTTTAGACATCTTCATGCTGTGCTTCTAGGAAAAAAAGTACAGGAGGGCAGAGGAAAGAACAATTAGAGAAAGTCACAGAGAAATTCCCCATCATTGTTAGTCAATGAAGATTTATGGAGTTTACCACCATGGTGACTTTCTGATTGGCACAGTTTGAATAATGCAGATAGTAAGCAGCTGAGGCTTAATTGAAATGATGAGGCAGTTTGTTACTTACTCCTCGAAGGTGTCAATGAGATGATGATTTCCCTTTCCTATTACTCACCTAACAACCAGTGGGGAATGAGAGGAGCCTGGAGAGTGGAGATGGTTACCACCATAAAACACTGTGTGTGTGTGTGTGTGTGTGTGTGTGTGTGTGTGTGTGTGTGTGTGTGTGTGTCCAGGCTCAGAGCCCTCAAGCCTATTCCCTGTCTTTGTCCTTCCTTTTTAGCAAGGAAAAGTACCAGGGCTCAAAGATTTGATTTTTTTTTAATGACATTGTTTACAAGAATATCAGAAAATGCCAACTCTGGAAACCAGTCTTGAAAGCCAGTTATAAAAGGCTTTGGCTAAATAAATAGCTGTCATAAAGCCCATGTACTTAATTCCTTGGACTCTGGTTGAATCACACCTAACACATAACTCATAAAGAGACCAAATATCCGTTTTGGAGGTCACAGCATATTACAGGATTTAAGGCATGTGGCTATGTTTGTGTGGCAGAGGCAGAGGCTTGGGGGCCCTTTACTCCAATGCCTTCAATTCAATTAGACTCAATTCAACTCATAGCCTTGCATTGTAAGAAGCATTTATTAAGTACCCTGTGAGTGGCATGTTGCTAGCTGCTATAGAAATAAAGGCCAAACAAGAAAAATAAAGAGTTCTTTGCAGGCAGGATCTTAGCTTCTAACTTGGGTTGGGGTGTGGGAGAAGGGAGGACGAAACAAAGACAGGGCACATATACAGATGATTTAGTATAAAGGAATTTCAGGAGGGAGATGATTACAAAAGCTCATGGGATAAGAAGGGTTTCCTATAGTTTTTGTTCAATCATTTGTGTAAGATTCTTTGTGACCCTATTTGGGCTTTTTTTGGGGGGGGGCAAAGACATTAATATGGTTTGCAATTTCCTTCTCCAGCTCATTTTTACCAATGAGGAAACTAAGGCAAACTGAGTTAAGTGACTTTCACACAGTCACCCAGTTAGTAAATATCTGAGGTCAGATGAACTTAGGAAGAGGAATCTTCCTTTATCTGTGTTTAGGACTCTATTGCCTTTTCCATGACTACACAAGATTTTTTATAGAACAGTGATGGTGAACCTTTTAGAGACATGAGTGCCCAAAACACACTCTTACTCCACATGTGAGCCCCTCACCTTACCCTAGACAGGGGAGGGAGGAAGCACTCCCATTAGGCTGCTCGGCAGAGGTGTTGGTGATGTAAGAAATGTCCTTAGGTTCTCATGGAGAGGAGGAAGGGAGCAGCCCCCTCTGGCATATATGCCATAGGTTTGCCAATGTGGCTATGGGAGAAGCTAATTGAATTGAGTTCTGAAGGAAGCTGAGGATACTAAGAGAAGGAAGTCAAGTGGCCATATGGTTGAGGCATGAAGAATCATCTCTTCAAAGATGTAGCAGCAAGAAATAGAATCCCAGGTTTGGAGAATATCAGGTTAGGTAAACTCATAGTGTATTTTAACTTAGGGTTGGGGTAGCTCAAGGGTGGTAACATTCAGACCATTACACTTTCTCCCTGGCTAGACAGTCCAATGACTAACATCATTGCTTTGTAGATCTCTGCTCTCCTGGATCCCTTTGGAGGTTGAAGAAGTGAGACCTTGAAGCAGGATGCCATGGCAGTAACAATAACAATAAATAGTATTTATATAGCACTTTAATGTTTGGAAAGCATTTATGAATATCTCATTTTATCCTCACAAACTTGAGCTTTTGCTATTATTATCCCTATTTTGACAGAAAAGGAAACTGAGACAACTAGTGGTTAAGTGATATAGATGCCAAATGAGGCAGGAATTGAACTCAAGTCTATCCTGCCTCCAAGTTAGATGCACTAACCATTGTACAATCCAGTTGCCTCAAGGATGACATCAGAGAGTAGTTGGGAAGGAGGGAATGAGGAAAATATTTCCTTTCATTTTCCCCCATGACTGGCCACACCAAGAAGCTATCTTTTTGCATGAGCACCAAGCAATGTTTTCCTCCAGGTGAAAAATATTACCAGTTACAGTTCTGATTTTATATATAAGAATAGTTGAACTAAGATTACATCCCAAATCATGCTGGGTTCATTTTACAATACCCACAGCAAAGCGGGCAGAGATCTTGGTTTCTGTTAGTGGCTGGTAAAATGGTATCAGAGAAATGCTAGCTAACAATTGGCAATGAGAAGGGAGATTGAAAAACTCCCAAACAGGAATGATCCTTTGATATTTATTGTACAACCAAGCAAAGGATAGATGATCATAATGATGCTGTGAATAGAAGGTCAAATTATAGAATGATGGAATGTGAAACCTGGAAGGGACTTTGGAGAGCATTTCATCCAGCCCCTTTGTTTTGATGGTGAGAAAAGTAAAAGGAAAGTAGAATGTCCAGGATCATACATCCAGTTAGAGGATGAAAAAACTAAGACTCTTACCCGACTGCTTTATCTAGGAGATTTGTTTAAAAAGGAATTTTATCCCCTCAAGGAAAAAAAAATATCTTGGAGAAAGATTCTCCTTAGTTCTGAAAACAAAACAAAGCAAAAAACGTGGGATACTGTGGGGTAGAGCAGGGAAAGCATAAGATCATAAGTTAGATCCTATTTCTTCTCTTTACTAATTTGGACCAGCTACTTTCCTTCAATAAGACTCAGTTTCTCCATTTGTTAAAAAAAAAAGCAAGTAGACCAAGATTTTGAAAATGAATCTGAATGTTTCTACCATAAAAATGTCCATGGACAATTCATATTCATTAAGTTAAGAAAATGACAGAAGGATACTCTGTATCAATTATGCTTTTAATTTGAATTAGTTTATTTATCAGAGCAAAAGCTGAAAAATACTAATATATTTGTGTCTGAGATATAGAATCAATATGTTGACAGATGTTATGTTTAATTTTCAATTCAGGAACCCCTTACAGTGATTCTACATTCCCTATAATGATCAGCAGCGTACAGGTTGGAAACCCCTAAACTAGAGAATCTCTAAGACTCTTTCTAGGCCTAAAACCTAATGTGAGAATTAAAGCATTATTCTCCCATTTTTTAAAAAAAATTAAGAGGTTGGACTCGAAGAAAGGGTAAAGAAAGGAAATGTACATAGCCATTTAAATTAACTGAATTAATCAAATTAAATTTATATTTTGATACATATTTATACTTTCAGGTAGATGGTATCCATTAAGGTCAAGACATTTGCAATCAAATTATAGCACACACAAGAAAGGGAACAAGTGATATGAAAGAGGAAGGGTATATACGGTCATGCAGGTAAGATAAAATACAAATAAAATAATACAGATTAGAGTCAGCTAAGGAGTATACATGGTAGGGGGTTGTCAGAAGAAGGAGAGATTATTTGCAATTAGAGGAATCTGGAATCCTTCATGAAATGGGCAGACTTAGAACTGGCCTTTATATAGATAGGATTTCAAAAAAGTAGAATTGTAGAAGGAAAGGTGTAGGAATGTCATAGATGTAAATAAAAATTAGATGAAGGAAAACATAGGACAAATTTTGATTCAAGGGAGCAACAGGGCTTTTGTGAAAGACTAGGAAATTTTAGGGGTCCTTAAATATGAATGAAGGAAGAAAGGAAAAAGCCCTCAGGATAAAAACAAATGAAATAATGCCTACCCTCAAGGAGTTTCCATTATAATTTGTGAAGACTATGTCTATTGGCCAATGCCTAGGCATAAATGAATGTTATAAACAGGAAAGCCATGGGGATGGTGATTAAAGCCATATGGAAATTAATTGGTTTGGTGTTCATCCTTTCTAGGAATGATGGCACAGATTATTTGAAAGATAGGGGTGGGGAGATGTGAGCTCATAGGTAGGAAATATAAAAAGAGTTGGCATAGGGATGGCAAGAAGCTAGCCAGGAAATAGCCTGGTAGGCTTGGACTTAGGCTAGATCTGATAAATACTCATCAGTCAGAAGCTGGTGTCCCAAGGCTACTCAAGACTTGAGTAGCAAGTGAGAAAAGGAATGCAGGATTATGCCAGCTTGAAGAGAGTGAAGAAACATGATGATTGGGTCTGAGACAAAGGGTCAGTACTCACCGATGAGATGCCCAATTTTGTTTTGTTTTTAGGAAACAGGATTGACTGAGAAGGGTTTGTGAAAGAGAGGGACTTTGAGATAGTGGAGATGGTCAAATAGACTATGACCAGATGGAGCTGGAGACTAGATGATGAAAGAGAAGTCTGAAGCAGACTTTCACTGGTTTTGTTAGGCAGAAGGGAAGAAGAGAATTATTTCTGACCTATTCAGAAGCTGTGAGGCTGGCAAAATTCAAACTCTGGCCTTCCTCAGGATGAGGAAGGAAAGCCTGGTCTTGGTTAGCAAACTGGTATTCTCAATATAGAGAGGAGATTGCCTTTCAAGATCCTTCGTATATCATGTCTTATTTCCTTTGAGGGGAGAAAAGGAGAGAGCATAAGCTACAAAAGGGGTTATAATCAAAGGCCTGAGCCTGCCTAGAAAGACTGAGGGATCCTCTTTGCTCCTTAGCTGTTGATCTTAAGTTTTGTGACCTGGGACTTTTGGTCTAAAAAAACTAAGAAGTATACATTTCAATAACCTGGTTTATAGACTATTAGACTGGGATAAATTACAGTTCCATCCTTAAAACACCAACTCCACGTCTCTGTTTTAATCTTCTATGAAATAAATGGGTTGCATTAGATGTAGTTGCTAAGGTCCCTTTTTACTCTGAGTCTAAACAACTCATTTTCTATTTTACAGTGCCTTAGTTCAGCTTAAATGTAATTAAGAGTTGAATGAGCCTTCCTTTAGAACATTGGAAAATTCACTTGTCCACTCTGGAGACCAAATTTTCCCATCTGTAAAATGGAGATAATAGTTTCTCTCCTATATAAATCATAGGGTTATTATAATAGTCAAATGTTATTGGATATAAAGTACTAAAGAAATAGAATCCATTAGCCAACATCTTTTTCTACATCCTTCAAAATCCATTCCAAGGCAAGGTATATATTTTGAGTTAAATGAACATTAGTAAATTAAATTGAAACATCTCTGGCACTTTTCTTTCAATGTTACAGTAAGGCTCCCATCATCCCTCCAAATCATCCTTCATTCAACTGCTAAAATAATCTTTATTATCAATAGATTTGCTCTCTGCTCAAAAATTTTAGTCTCCCAATTTCCTTTTGAGGAAGTTCAGTCCTACCCAAGGTCACACAGGTATCAATCAACCAATAAACATTCATTAAATGCTTTTTATATGCCATATGTTGTGATAAGTGCTGGGGATGCAAAAGAAAAAGTAAAACAACAGACTCTGTCCTCAAGGAGCTTGCATTCCATTAAGAGATATAAGTATATGAAGGCTATATACCAAAACACATTATCAACTGTGGAAATCCAGAAATGATATAATTAGACTTTAGGAAAATCACTCTGACAGCCAATTGTGTGTGTGTGTGTGTGTGTGTGTGTGTGTGTGTGTGTGAGAGAGAGAGAGAGAGAGAGAGAGAGAGAGAGAGAGAGAGAGAGGAGGTCCTTCATTCAAATCTGACCTCAGACACTTCCCAGTAGGTCATTTAATCTCTATTGTCTAGCCCTCACTGTTCTTTGGTCTTAGAACCAATACACAATAGTGATTCTAAGAGGGAATGTAAGGATTAAAAAAAAAAAAAGGTATAATACCCACAAAGCCTTGTCAGAAGACATGAGAGATACTTCATTTAAAATAACCACAGATAGAAGAAAATACTAAGGAATATACTGCTAAAACAAATCCAGGAACTACATGAACATAATTATTAAAGCACTTTTTATACAAATAAAAAAAGGGTTGGGGGACTTGTAATTGTCCAGACTAAAAGTAAAAAGAGCTTCAACTAGTTAAATTTGTAAGTAGAAGGAAAGAAAAAATTGGGGAAGGGGTTGCATGACTTTGGACAAGAGGACTATGCTGTAGGACCAAGAAGGTTCCAGATCTCCCATAAATACTTTGGCATAGGGCTCTAATAATTCCCAGGAAGAAACAAAGAAAGAAAATCAAAGAGAAAAGGCAGAATCTTCTCCATCCAGGAGTCCTCATAAGAGAGAACATGACATGAATCTAAGAATTTGGAGTCTTACAGAAAACATGCTATCATTATAATTAACAGCACTTGATTCTTCCGATGTCATAAGCAAAGAATGGAGTCAACTCCAGGTTCAGGGCTGTGCAAAGAGAAACGGAAAGGACCAAAGACAGAAATGAAGTCTAGCCTCTGGGAGACAGCCTAAATTCAGAGATTGTGACAAAGGACATGGCTTAGTCTTAGCTATCATATCCAATGCACCCAATCTGAGAAGGTAAGAGTGTGTGAGGAATCAGGGCATGGGCCAAGAAATTAAGCCTAGAGAAAAGTAAAAGCTGACATGGCAAAGGAATATTATGGAAGGAAAAAATTCAAGAAGAAAAATCCAAAGAAAACCTAAAAGGAGAGGGAGAAATAGCTTGTCTACAAGGATCATAAGAGTTCTGGCAAAATAAAACAAGAAATACAAAATGTAGCAATTTTAAATGAAAAGAGAGTTTTGGCAAGAAGAATCAGTATCTTAGAACAGGTAGAAGAAAACTGGCTTGTCCAGGTTGCCTCTGTGTATAGCCCATGAGATAAAAATGATTTTTTTTTACATTTTAATATTAAATTGTATTGTATTTTTAAAATTAAATTAAATTAAAATTAAAATTAATTTTTTTTAAAAAGGCCTTTGGTTCTCTGCCTTATACAAACATAACCTAAGAAATAGATTCCTAAAACTTAGGATGGACTTAAGAGAAAATAATGCCTCCATGAAAAAGCAAGAGATAAGTCAAAATTTAAAAACTAGAAAATAAAACATTTAAAAATAAAACTATAAAAATATGAAAGTTCAAAAACAATTTTTATGTCTAGTGGGAAAGATGAAAGAAATACCAAAACATTAATATTTATATAGCAGTTACTATGTACCAGGAAGTTTTCTAAGTGCTTTAGAATTATTATTTCATCTGATCCCTACCACAACCATGGGAGGTAGGATCTATTATTAATACCATTTTCTAGATGAGGAAACAAGCAAACAAAGGTTAAGTGACTTCCCCAGGGTCACACAACTAGTAAGTGTCTGAGACTGATTTTGAACTAACTCTCAATAATCCTTCACTTAATTGTGAGGGAATATTCCAGCACCTTCTATTCTTCTATTCAGCACCTTAACTCTTGAATGTCTTTGATGAAATCATCTTCCAAAAATGCCATTAGACATCAGCTTTCACTCCAGGGGTTCAAAAAAACATTGAAACATATATAATCCCCTCCCACATGCAATCTTCTGCTAGGGTTAGAGAACTTTGTGAGCACTTGCTTTCTTATTCATTCTATGAAAAATTACTTTTTTATAGAAGTTTCCCAAGTAGCTATTTTCCATAGAATTTTACAAAAGCAGAAAATATATCAAGCTGGTTGTCCATGCATATTAAATCAGTCAATTGAAGTAACCAAGGGAATGAAAAGAGCTTCCATTTAAAATTAGAATGACACATTTGAACTCTTTAAACAGAAAGATGAATTTTAATAAATCTTATTTCTACAGGTAGCAGAATGAATGATGTTGGGCCTATTATCTGGAAGACCTCGGTTAAAATTTTGCCTTGGACCCTTACTGTATGGCCCTGTTCAAGTCACTTAATTCCTCTTAGACATAGTTTCCACATCTACCAAAGGGTGGTAGTAAAAGCATTTGATTCTCAGCCCCTTGTGAGGGGTAAATGAGATTACTTGTGTCAAGTGCTTTTTTTTTTTTTTTAATATATTTTATTTGATCATTTCCAAGCATTATTCGTTAAAGACATAGATCATTTTCTTTTCCTCCCCCCCCCCCCCGCCCCCCATAGCCGACGCGTAAGTCCACTGGGCATTAGATGTTTTCTTGATTTGAACCCATTGCTTTGTTGATAGTATTTGCATTAGAGTGTTCATTTAAAGTCTATCCTCTGTCATGTCCCCTCAACCTCTGTATTCAGGCAGTTGCTTTTTCTCGGTGTTTCCACTCCCATAGTTTATCCTTTGCTTATGAATGGTGTTTTTTTTTTCTCCTGGATCCCTGAAAGTTGTTCAGGGACATTACACCACCACCAATGGAGAAGTCCATTACGTTCGATTATACCACAGTGTATTAGTCTCTGTGTACAATGTTCTCCTGGTTCTGCTCCTCTCGCTCTGCATCACTTCCTGGAGGTTGTTCCAGTCTCCATGGAACTTCTCCACTTTATTATTCCTTTGAGCACAATAGTATTCCATCACCAACATATACCACAGTTTGTTCAGCCATTCCCCAATTGATGGGCATCCCCTCGTTTTCCAGTTTTGGGCCACCACAAAGAGCGCAGCTATGAATATTTTTGTACAAGTCTTTGTGTCCATTATCTCTTTGGGATACAGACCCAGCAGTGCTATGGCTGGGTCAAAGGGTAGATATTCTTTTGTCGCCCTTTGGGCATAGTTCCAAATTGCCCTCCAGAATGGTTGGATCAGTTCACAACTCCACCAGCAATGAATTAATGTCCCTGCTTTGCCACATCCCCTCCAGCATTCATTACTTTCCTCTGCTGTTATGTTAGCCAATCTGCTAGGTGTGAGGTGATACCTCAGAGTTGTTTTGATTTGCATCTCTCTGATTATAAGAGATGTAGAACACTTCTTCATGTGCTTGTTAATAGTTTTGATTTCTTTATCTGAGAACTGCCTATCCATTTCCCTTGCCCATTTATCAATTGGAGAATGGCTTGATTTTTTGTACAATTGATTTAGCTCATTATAAATATGAGTAATTAAACCTTTGTCAGAGGTTTCTATGAAGATTTTTTCCCAATTTGTTGTTTCCCTTCTGATTTTAGTTATATTGGTTTTGTTTGTACAAAAGCTTTTTAGTTTGATGTAGTCAAAATTATTTATTTTACATTTTGTGATTCTTTCTATATCTTGCTTGGTTTTAAAGCCTTTCCCCTCCCAAAGGTCTGACATGTATACTATTCTGTGTTTACCCAATTTACTTATGGTTTCCTTCTTTATGTTTAAGTCACTCACCCATTTTGAATTTATCTTGGTGTAGGGTGTGAGGTGTTGATCTATTCCTAGTCTCTCCCACACTGTCTTCCAATTTTCCCAGCAGTTTTTATCGAATAGTGGATTTTTGTCCCAAAAGCTGGGATCTTTGGGTTTATCGTATACTGTCTTGCTGAGGTCGTTTTCCCCCAGTCTATTCCACTGATCTTCCTTTCTGTTTCTTAGCCAGTACCAAATTGTTTTGATGACTGCTGCTTTGTAATATAGTTTGAGGTCTGGGACTGCAAGGCCCCCATCATATGTGTTTTTTTTCATTATTTCCCTGGATATCCTTGATCTTTTGTTCTTCCAAATGAACTTTGTTATGGTTTTTTCTAAATCAGTGAAGAAGTATTTTGGTAGTTCAATGGGTATGGCACTAAATAGATAAATAAGTTTGGGTAGGATGGTCATTTTTATTATATTGGCTCGTCCTATCCATGAGCAGTTAATGTTTTTCCAATTGTTCAAGTCTAGTTTTAGTTGTGTGGCGAGTGTTTTGTAGTTGTGTTCATATAGTTCCTGTGTTTGTCTTGGGAGATAGATTCCTAGGTATTTTATTTTGTCTAAGGTGATTTTGAATGGGATTTCTCTTTCTAGTTCTTGCTGCTGAGCTGTGTTGGAGATATATAGAAAAGCTGATGATTTATGTGGGTTTATTTTGTATCCTGCAACTTTGCTAAAGTTGTTGATTATTTCAATTAGCTTTTTGGTTGAATCTCTAGGATTCTTTAAGTAGACCATCATGTCATCTGCAAAGAGTGATAACTTGGTCTCCTCCTTGCCTATTCTGATGCCTTCAATTTCTTTTTCTTCTCTAATTGCTACTGCTAGTGTTTCTAGTACAATGTCAAATAGTAGAGGTGATAATGGGCATCCTTGTTTCACTCCTGATCTTATTGGGAATGCATCTAGTTTATCCCCATTGCAGATGATATTAGCTGTTGGTTTTAGATATATACTGTTTATTATTTTTAGGAATGACCCTTCTATTCCTATGCTTTCTAGTGTTTTTAATAGGAATGGGTGTTGTATTTTATCAAAGGCTTTTTCTGCATCTATTGAGATAATCATGTGGTTCTTGCTAGTTTGCTTGTTGATGTGGTCAATTATGTGGATGGTTTTCCTAATGTTGAACCAGCCCTGCATCCCTGGTATGAATCCTACTTGATCATGGTGAATGATCCTTCTGATCACTTGCTGGAGTCTTTTTGCTAGTATCCTATTTAAAATTTTTGCATCTATATTCATTAGGGAGATTGGTCTATAGTTTTCTTTCTCTGTTTTTGACCTGCCTGGTTTTGGAATCAGTACCATGTTTGTGTCGTAAAAGGAGTTTGGTAGAACTCCCTCTTTGCTTATTATGTCAAATAGTTTGTATAGTATTGGGGTTAATTGTTCTCTGAATGTTTGATAGAATTCACAGGTGAATCCATCAGGCCCTGGGGATTTTTTCTTAGGAAGTTCTTTGATGGCTTGATGGATTTCAATTTCTGATATGGGATTATTTAAGAATTCTATTTCCTCTTCTGTTAGTCTAGGCAGTTTGTATTTTTGTATATATTCATCCATTTCTCCTAAATTGGTGTATTTATTGCCATATAATTGGGCAAAGTAATTTCTAATGATTGCCTTAATTTCCTCCTCATTGGAGGTGCTGTCCCCCTTTTCATCTTTAATGCTGTGAATTTGCTTTTCTTCCTTCCTTTTTTTAATTAGATTGACCAGTACTTTGTCTATTTTGTTTGTTTTTTCAAAGTACCAGCTTCTTGTCTTATTTATTAAATCAATAGTTCTATCACTTTCGATTTTATTAATTTCTCCCTTAATTTTTAGGATTTCTAATTTGGTTTTCTGCTGGGGGTTTTTAATTTGATCGCTTTCGAGTTTTTTCAATTGCATTTCCAATTGATTGATCTCTGCTCTCCCTTGTTTGTTAATATGAGCTTTCAGGGATATGAATTTGCCTCTGATTACCGCTTTGGCTGCATCCCAAAAGGTTTGAAAGGATGTTTCGCCATTGTCATTTTCCTTGATGAAATTATTAATTGTTTCTATGATTTCTTCTTTAGCTAAACGGTTTTGGAGTATCATATTGTTTAATTTCCAATTGGTTTTAGATTTGGTTTTCCATGTACCATTACTAATCATTATTTTTATTGCCTTGTGATCTGAGAAGGCTGCATTCATTATTTCTGCTTTTTTGCATTTGTGTGCTATGTTTCTGTGACCTAATGTATGGTCAATTTTTGTGAATGTGCCATGTGGTGCTGAGAAGAAGGTGTATTCCTTTTTATCCCCATTTATTTTTCTCCATATGTCTATTAATTCTAATTTTTCTAAGATTTCATTCACTTCTTTTACCTCTTTCTTATTTATTTTTTGATTTGATTTATCTAAATTTGATAATGGTTGGTTTAAGTCCCCCACTAGTATGGTTTTATTGTCTATTTCTTCCTTCAATTCTCCTAGTTTCTCCATTAGAAATTTGGGTGCTATATTATTTGGTGCATACATGTTGATTAATGATATTTCCTCATTGTCTATAGTCCCTTTTAACAAAATATAATTACCTTCCCTATCCCTTTTGATCAGGTCTATTTTTGCATTGGCTTTATCAGATATCATGATTACCACTCCTGCCTTCTTTCTATCAGTTGAGGCCCAGAAGGTCTTACTCCATCCTTTAATTCTGACCTTGTGGGTGTCAACCCGCCTCATGTGTGTTTCTTGAAGACAACATATGGTAGGGTTTTTTATTCTAATCCATTCAGCTATTCGTCTACGTTTTATGGGTGAGTTCATCCCATTCACGTTCAAAGTTATGATTGTCATTTGTGGACTCCCTGGCATTTTGATTGCCTTCCCTAATTCTAACCTTTTCTTCTTCGGCTCTACCTTTTAGTCCAGTGATTTACTTTGAATCAGTCCCCCTTGTCCCCTCCCTTGATGTTTCCCTTTTTAGTCCCTCCCTTTTTGTTCCCTCCCCCTCCCCCCTCTCTTTCCCTCCCTTTTTGTTCTCCCTCTCCCCCTCCCCCCCTTGGTTTTCCCTTCTCCTTACCCTTGTTGGGTAAGATAGAATTCAAGATCCCAATGGATCTGGATGTTTTTCCCTCTCAGAGTTGATTTCCCTGAGATTGAGGTTTAAGTAAACCCCCCCCTCTCTTCCTCTCCTTCTTATAGGAGTTTTCTTCCCCTCCCCTTCCCCTGTGAATCTTTGTGTGAGAACCATTATTCTATTTGGTCTTTCTTTACCCCCTATTTATACATTACATTTTCCCCACATATTAGTATACATAGGTTGATATAAATGTAGTCCTTATAGAAGAGAGTTTGAGTAAAAGAAGAAAACATTTTTCCCCTTTCCTTAATATTTACCTTTTCAGGTATTCCTTGCTCTTTGATTTTCGGTATCAAACTTTCCACAGAGCTCTGGTCTTTTCTTTGCAAAAAGTTGGAAGTCTTCTATTTTGTTGAATGCCCATACTCTCCCTTGGAAGTATATAGTCAGTTTTGCTGGGTAGCTGATTCTTGGTTGGAGACCCAGCTCTCTTGCCTTTCTGAAGATCATGTTCCATGCCTTACGATCATTCAGCGTAGAACTTGCAAGGTCTTGTGTGATCCTGATTGGCATTCCTTTATATCTAAATTGTCTTTTTTCTGGCTTCCTGTAGGATTTTTTCTTTTGTTTGATAGCTTTGGAATTTGGCAATTACATTCCTGGGAGTTGTCTTTTGGGGGTTTAGTGTAGAAGGTGTTCTGTGAGCTCTGTCAGTGGATGTATTGCCCCCTTGTTCTAGAATCTCTGGGCAATTTTCTTTGATTATATCTTGTATCACCATGTCCAGTTTGGTGTTTATTTCTGGCTTTTCTGGGAGTCCAATTATTCTTAAATTTTCTCTTCTCCCCCTGTTTTCCAGATCTATCACCTTGTCGGTGAGATATTTTATGTTCTCTTCTAATTTCTTGGTGTTTTGGCTTTGCTTTATTAGTTCTTGCTTTAAAGCCTGGTTTTCTTTTACAGTTTGGTCAAACTGGTTTTGTAGATGCCTGAATTTCTTTTGCATCATTTCCCACTTTTCCTCCCAGAGGGCTTCCATCTTTTTGGTCCTTTCTGATTCAAATTCTTCATGGGTTTGTGGAGAGTTTCTATTTCCTTTGGAAGATTTTGGAGAATTTTCTTGTATATCTTCTTCTATCTGCTCTGTATTTTGTATTTTGGCTCCATAGAATGTGTCCAGAGTCGCCCCTTTCTTCTTATTTTTCTTGGTATTTTGGGGCTTCTGTGCTTCTGTGGAATTTGTCATCTCTGAACGTGGAGGATTGGCTTTTCTTGTCTTTGTCTGGTGATCAGTGGCTTTAGTCCTGGGCAGATGTTGGTTCTATGAGCGTTCCCTGGGTTAAACTGAATATGCCTCACTGGAACTGGAATGGAAGGGTCGGACCACGAGGCCACACTCTCCCCCTGGCTCGATTTCCGGAAGTTGCCTTCAGAATCCCTGGCCGTGAGGCTGTTTCGTTGGCCTGCGGGGGGATGGGCTGCCGCTTCCCCAAGCTCCGAGAGCACAGACTTTCACTGAGACTTGGATAGCAGGATCCAGCCCGTGAGGCTGTCTTGCCCGCCCTGAGGGTTGCTGTTGTTTTGACCAGCTCTCTGCAGCGGAGGCCCCAGGCAGTAACTTTCACCCGGACCGACCAGCTCTTTGCAGCGGAGGCCCCAGGCAGTAACTTTCACCCGGACTGGGACTTGGGTAGAAGACCCTGAGGGTTGTTGTTCCTCAGACCCTGCTCTCTGAGCCCGGCGCGGCTGCCGCTTCCGGGAGCCTTGGACTCTGTGCTCCTACCCCTAAGGTCCGAGGGATCTCGGGTTCTGGCTTTTAAGGGGAGCCGTACCTTTTGAACCGGGTCCAGGTCCAGGAGGAGGGGTCCCAGGGTCTGTGCTGTTGATCGTTTTGAATTTCGGCGCCTTAGGAGCTTCTAGTTTGAGATCGGTCGGGAAGGGTTTTCCGGAGATCTGAACTTTAGCTTTCTCTAAGCCGCCATCTTAACCGGAAGTCGTGTCAAGTGCTTTTTAATGTTTAAAGTGGTGTATAAAATGTGTTAATGTAATTGTTGTAATTGCTGTTATACTGCCAAGAATTTTCATTACAATAATCTTGAGAGGAAAAGTGGCATCTCTTATTTTCCCCTTTTTTCAATGGAAGAAACTGAGGCTCAAGAGTATATGAAACTGTGCTTTAGGTCTCAGACGCAGTAAATAACAAGTTGGGAAATAAAATTGAGAACAAATTTGAGCTTTTCAATTTCCTTCCTAAATACATCAATAATTGTATTCTGTAACATTATGGCATTTAAAGATTTGCAATGAACTTTACATATAATAATTCATTTGATCCTCACAACTACCCTGGCAGAGAAATACTACTAAATCCATCCCCTTTTTACAAATGAAGAAATTGAGGCAGAGAAAAAAGTTCAAATGTCTTGACCCAAGTCCCATGGCTAATAAGTGTCTGATCAGATTGGAATCAGATTGGAGACAACCAGGTCTTCCTGATTCTCTTATTACTCTATGCATTTGTTGCTCTACCTGTTTTCAAATCCTTGGAATAAGATGTCTCCATGCAACTATGCCCAAAGAACTTTAAAAGACTACTTATCTTTTGATCCAGCCATACCACTGCTGGGTTTGTACCCCAAAGAGATAATAAGGAAAAAGACCTATATGTGAATATTCATAGCAGTGCTTTGTGGTGGCAAAAAAAAAATTGGAAAATGAGGGGATGCCCTTCAATGGTTGAACATATTGTGGTATCTGTTGGTGATGGAATACTATTGTGCTCAAAGGAATAATGAACTGGAGGAATTCCATGGAGACTGGAACAACCTCCAGGAACTGATGCAGAGTGAGAAGAGCAGAACCAGGAGAACATTATACACTGAGATGGATACACTGTGGCAAAATTAAATGTAATGGACTTCTCTACTAGAAGCAATTCAATGATCCAGGACAATCCAGAGGAAGTCATGAGAAAGGATGCTATCCATATTCAGAGGAAAAACTGTGGGAATAGAAATGCAGGAAAAAAAAAAACACAACTGCTTGATTACATGGATTGATGGGGATATGATTGAGGATGTAGACTCTTAACGATCACCCTAGTGCAATTATCAATAATATGGAAATAGTTCTTGATCAATAAAACATATACAAGCCAGTGGAATTGCTCATTGGCTATGGGAGGGGGTGTAGAAGGAAGGGAAGGAAAGAACATGAATCGTACAACTATGGAAAAATATTCTAAATTAATTAAATAAATAAAATTTAAAAAAAGATGCCTCCATACCAGGTACCCTTTGGCATCCCCAAACCTCCCACCCCATTGTCCTGCCTCCTTTTCTGTGTTGTCTCTGATTTGGGATTGCAGATTTTTACAGGGCGGAGTCTGCCGTTTTAATTATTAATTGTATCCTCCAGTACTTATCATAGTGCCTGGCATGTTGTAGATTAATCAATATTGCCTGTATAGTATTGATTTGGTTCTAGGACCAGTAATCTGTACCTGAACAGGTTATTCAAGCTGGTTAGATAGTGTTTCTTCCCCTTGAGAGAGGAAGAAGGGCAGGTCCATGAGGGCAGCCCTTGAAAGCAGTGGAATTCTACCAAATTGTTTTTAGCCTCATCCTAAGACCTCATGATTTGTGTATTCAAAAGTATTATTACTCTGCTTACCCTAGATTTGTGCATAAGAATAAAATTGCAGTTCTCTTTGCTTATTTCAATATAAAACCTCCCATTGGTCAATAACTCTCTATAATTAGTCTCAATGATAGCCTGGGGTTCTTAAACTATATGTGTATGCGTGTGCATTTATGTGATGGACCCCTTTTACAGTCTCCCAAAACATCTACAATCCTCCATAGAAATGGTTGATTTGTCTTTAAAAAATTATGATTAGCTTGAAACACAAATGACCAATTATATAGAAATACAGTTATCATTAAGAAAACAAACAGAAACAATTTCACAGATTCCAAGTGAAGAATCCCTGCTAGAACCAAATATTTAGGCAACAGTTATGAATACAACTTAATCGCCAAATTTCAGCACCAAGTTGGTGGCAAGGTAGTATCCATTCATTTTATACCCTTGAATGATTGGATGGTTATAAGCTATAGTATCAATAAAAGTCCTGTGGTTAGAGCAATTCAGCTTCAGGATTACTCAATATTCTTGGACCTGACAAAGACATTGGATTTGAGGGCAGTGAGGCTATCATCACCTTCATTGTGGGCCCTATGCTAATCTCAGCACCACCTGAGATCATATTAGCTGTTTTCACAATCATGTCACACTGTTGGCTCATGGTTCAGCTGATAGTCCTTAAATTCAATATTCGGGCAGTGTGTGGGCTTTGATTTTTAGCTCTGTCCCGTTAGGTGATTTAACTTAGGGGATCAATTTTTGAAAGCATGGAAAAAAATCTGGGAAAATTTGCTGCTAACCTATAAAAATGGATTCCACTGACCTGTGCTTTCTTGAGCATGAAGTCTGTAACATCTCCCAAAAAGCCACACCTTTTTTTTTTTTGAAAGATCGAAGTATAATAGTTGATATTGAAGAACATGTTGCAGGGAAATTGATTGACAAAAGTCTTTTTATTTTCATTCTGACTTTTCAAATGTAATGTACCTGCTTATAAACAATTCATATAGTGATTTGGATTGGATAATCCACTGAGGCATGTAAGCATAAAAAGAGTTTTATTTAGATATCATTTTGATGTGAGAAATGCAAATCTGTCTACATGCATTCCCATGGGTGACTTCACAGATCTGTGTCTCACATAATGAAAAGTTAGGGCAGTGATACCTTCCCAGACAGAGAAGTCAAGGGATTTTTCTCTGGGAAAAAAAAAAAACAAAAACAGATAAACTGTAGCAAAGATGTACATAGAACGAATGATCAATTCTTTGTTCCTCCAGTACTTATTAAATACCTACTGTCTGCTTCTCTGCTACAAACTCAATTCTTTTTCATATCTCTTTATACATTCATAAAGAAACCTATTGAATTGAAGATGATTAGCTGGAAGAAGAGAGTACTAGGTCAGAATTATTGTGGGTGAGACAGCAATGATGATTGGCTTTAAATAAATAAAAGTCTATCAGGTAAAAAGAGATAATCCTTGACTTGTTATGTTTCCCCTTAGAACAAGGAAAAATGGGGTAGCAAAGAAGATTTTGACTTTTAAAAATTGGCTAAAAGTTCACTGAGAGGGCAGCTAAGTGGCTCCGTGAATTATAGCCAGACTTAAAGTCCTGGGTTCATATCTGACCTCATATTCTTTCTAGCTGTGCAACCCTGAGCCAGTCACTTAACCCCCATTGTCTAGCCCTCACATCTCTTCTGCCTTGGAACCAATACATAGTATTGATTCTAAGATGGAAGGTAAAGACTTAAAGGAAAAAAAAAGATTGAACATCTTTCACAATATGAAGAATATGGGAAAATGTGCTATAGTATAATGCATGTATAATTTATATCATATTATCTGCCATCTTTGGGATTTGGGAGCAATGGGAGGGAGGGAGAGAACATGGATAGCAAAATGTCACAGAAGGATTATTAAAATTTGTATTGACACTTAAAAGAAATAAAAGAAATAGAAATTTAAAATATATATATATATATATTACAGAAAGGTAAGTTTTGTGATGTTGAAGAAAAATAAAAAGGTAACTGAACAGTCTTGGGAAACAGTGAATTTTCCATTACTAAAGTTGCTTGGTGAGAGGTGGAGTGACCATTTGCTGGAGATGAGGTCACAATATAGTGAATGTTCTGTTTGGAATGAAGAGACAGCTGACACATAGTAGGTATGTTAACTGGAGTCAAATTCTTTAAACTCTCTGAGGCTCAGTTTCCACATGTGCTACATGGGAGTACTTGTTTGGGTGGATCCCATGCCATATATATAAAGTGGTTGTTAAAAGTCCAGAATTATGGGTAAATTATATTGTAGAGAGGATTCTTGCTCAGACATGTGTTGGACTGAGTGCCTTTTAAAGTCTCTTCAGACTCTGAAACCATATAAATGGTCCACATGTCACTACTGAGCTTTGACCCTCAATTCAGCCCTGCGTTCTATTCTTTGGGAAATATGAGTCATAGTCTTTATGCTCTATGCAAACGTTGACAACAGAAAGCTACTGGAACTTTAGACCACATAATGACAACAGAATGAAATTACAGCAGAAGGCATAAATTGAGTGGTTGCCATTCCCGAGGAGTTGAAAGGAAACAAATCAATAAGGGCAAGAATGCACAATTCTCCAAATCAGCTAACAAAAGTTACATGTGTAAGGGGTTTAGTTACTGCCCTCCCACCTCAATTAACAATGTGTTCTACCCCCTCTTGATACCTCTTTTTTTCTCCCAGGTGAAAATGCCTCTTTGATTGAATTACAGAATCAATCAGGAGGCATGCCGAGATTACTTTCCATTTGCACAGTGTACATCTTGTATATACATATTTATTTGCATATTGTCTCTCACCTAAGAATGTGCACTCCTTGAGGGGAGGGATCAATGTTTTCTTTTTGCTTTTTGTTTTTCTTACTCTCTGTATTCCCAGAGCTTAGCACAGTGCTGGTATATAAATAAGGACTTAATAAAATGCTCGTTAATTTACTGAGTGTGAAATAAGATTTTCTAAAAGAAAAAAAAAAACACATGAAATGGACTAACTGAGCTCTCTGGGAATATTCCAAAGCAGATGAATTTCAGCAGTGCCTAATCCAAAGGTAGAAATGTGATGCTAGAAAATTTCAGTTCTGAAGTTGAGGACGCTAGTAAGAAGGAAGCCCCTGAGAGAGGTTATTCTTGTTTACATGTCATATTTATAGTCTGATTGATTATATAATTCAATTTAGAGTCATTGCTGCCTGATAAAGGTCTCAGAGATTAAAGGATCTGGTAAATTATGGGGTATGGTGGGGTAAAGGCGAGGAAAGTCGCCCTTTAACCTTACTGCAGATATAGTCAAACAATAGTTCCTAATGATTAATAATACTCTTTAGTTTAAAACATGATCAGGAAAAAAAATCATCCCTAGCCCTCAATTCTTCTGAATTCCTTAGAGGTCGCCTTTGAATCACAATCACTGCTGAAGGGAAAACCAGGCTAAAAGAAATTATAGCTCCAGGTTCTGGGTCCTTTTCAAGAGTTTAACTAGTTAAGGCTCTCTTAGGCTACAGAGATCCTCAAAACCTCCACTAATATATTAACCAGTAATGATCTTCTTGGGGTCCTTGGATAAAGCAATGGGTCTAGAGTCAGGAAGACACATTCCTAGATTCAGATCTGGTCTTAGACACTTACTAGCTGATCCTTCCTACATGTATGACCTTGGGCATATCACCTAACCCTCATTGCCTTGCCCTTACCACTCTTCTCCCTTAGAAACAACATATGGTATTGATTCTAAGATGGATTAGGGGGGAAAACAGCATGGAGAAGCAACTGGGTGGCACAGCTGATAGATTTCTGGGCCCAGAGATGAGATGAATTCAAATTAAAAATTAAAAATTAAATTAAAAAAGAGATGAATTCAAATCACAGCATCAGACTTTACTCTTGGCAAATCATAAAACCATGACCTGACTCAGTTTCCTCAATTACAAAATAAGATTAATAATGCCACCTATATCTCAGGGTTTTTATGAGGATCAAATAAAATGATATTTGTAAAATCCTTCCATTTTGTCTGGCACATAGTAGACATTTAATAAATATTTCTTTCCTTCTTTCCTGGAAAGAACTCTAAATTTTGGAGTCATGAGACCTGCATTCATCCTCTATCCTTAAATTTCTTTGTGACTTTGAGTAAGTCATTTCTGTTTTTTCAGTCTTTTTTCCCACTTTACTAATGTAGTTAGATTGGACTGGTGATCACTTAGTTGTCCTTCCAGACATCCATTTAAAATAATTCTATACAGATGATGCTTTGAACTAGAATCTTTGAATATAAAATAAAAGGCCATAAATTATTAGTATACAAAATTATAACTTTGGAAAGGACTTTATTTTTAAATTAAAAATTTTCCAATTAATATACCTTTATTTTATGTCTCTATCTTTACAGGGTTGGGGGTGGGGGAAAAGAATGGAGAAAGAATCAAAAACAAAAGCTGTATGACAAATATGCATAATCAATTCAAACAAATTCCCATATGGCCTTCTGCACACTGAGTCCATCAATTCTCTTCCAGGAGGTGAGTGATATTTTTTATCATTAGTACGCTGAAATGAGAACTGGCCATGTGTTGATTGGAGATCTTAAGTCACTCACAGGGATTTTAGAACATAGCATCTCAAGGTCACACGTATGTTAGTAGTAGAGCTGAGACTGGAACTTCAGTGTACTGACTCCTAGTTTATTGTTCTTTAGGGGACACGTGGAACTGCACATTTCCCCAATGAACAATTTGCCCAAATATGCCCCTTAAGATTCTAACTCTAACCTTCTGTATGTCAATGAATACATTTTTAGTATTTCCCATGAGTGTGACATCCAGTATCCTTCATCTATCTAGTCTCCCACTTCTGGGTCAAGTAGGAAAAAAAATGCAGGCAGAATCTATTTAGCCAGCTACCCTCCAGAGAGATGTGGTCGGTCCCAATCAGGAACTAGAAATGTAGAATTTGCTCAAAGGTACCAGAGCAAAGTCTCACTTTTTAAAAAATGGAAAAAGCATCAGAGAAGACTGTGCCCAAATAATTTATAGCTGAGAAAACTGATTTGATAATTTAATTAACTAATTACTTGTTTATTGCAGCCATGAATTAGTCTTGATGTGAATCTACGAAGCTCTGATTCCATATCTAGTGCTCTATCCATTATGCTGCACTGACATTTTAGAATGCAATTGCTCCCACCCGTCAACACCACTGCAGCTTGAAAGTAGGACCCTCTACCTATTGTTGCTCTAGTGTTATGAACTAATCATATCACTGATAATAACAGTAGCTCTTCCCTTTTCATGGAACTCTGAGGTGTCCCAAACTACTTTTCTCTCAGTCTCTGTGAGACAGGTAGTTCAAAAACAACTATCTCTTTATAACAAATGAAGAAATCATGGCACAAAGAATTGGAGCTACTCATTGAGGTTTATGTAGTTAGTAAGTAGTAGAGCTAGAATTTGCACTAACATCTTGACTGAATCCAGCTTCTGGGGCCCAAAGCTTCTCTTCCATGTGAAACTCTCCAGTGCTAAAAAGGAAAAAGAATAAAAAATGTATTGTCACGATTTACAGGGGAAAAAATTCACCAACAGAGCATATAATGAAGCAATTAGGAAAGGGGCAGGATTGTTTGGCACAGTTTAAACAAAATTTCTCTGGTGATAGCCTAACAGGGGGCCAAACCCAGTGATTAAGGATGGCACATGTGGGAGGAGAGCACTAGGATTGGGGTATTGAAAATTCCCAACATTCATTGTGAATCTCACCCGGCCCATCACATTAAAATTCGAGACACATGGTTAGCACTGCTAAAGCAAGTGTATCTGATGGAAGGGAATTCTCTGTCTGCAGATCATGTAGCTAAGATGAACAGTTAATGATCATCTTAATTAACCCACAAAACTTTCTGCACGACTAGTATTCAGCCAACCTTTTGATCCCAGACAAAAATCTATTAAAGGCAGTTCAGGAAATGGAGACAAAAATCTGATGAAAGTTTCTAGCTCACTAGATATAAAAGCTGGCAGGATTGATGACTCTGAGAGTGATCCATTTGCCAATAGCAATATTAAATTAAGTTGGGAAAACATGGCAGGCTGAAATGCCAGCTGAAATCACAGACGAATACACCCCAAATTAAGGCAATGTCATGGAACTGCTATGGCCAAAAATGATAGGTTAGTCATGTGAACTATTTGAAGGGATTTTGGAGCTGGAAGGGGGCTTTTAGAGAATTTAGGTCAAGTCAAAGGATGTGCTGGTAAATGCTTAACAACTGGCTCTCTAGGCAGAAAAAAAATGTACTTGTGATAACTTTTAAAATTTAATCTGTATTACAAACATTTTATCCATCCCTTTTATAAGGTCTAGATGATCAACAAAACAATAACTCATGTCTTGGTTTATTGTGCTGGTTGATTTCCAAGATGAAAATTTAACAATTCACTCCCTGTTGTGTTAGAGCTGATTCCAGTACACCATTTTACATTTTGTAAATGGAGAAACTGAGGTGCCAGGAAGGGAAATGATTTCCTCATGTAACCATGAAAATGTGGGTTTCCAAGACTGTGAATTTCCAAAACTGTAAAAGTTTAGGTCAAACTGTAAAGATAATTTTTAGTGTCTTGATTTATATCTAAAAATAAGTGGTCGCCATGGGAAAATTCCCAAATATGAAAATACCCAAATCAGCTGGGTTTTATGGAGATTTTAATTAATACAAATGAAGGAATTAAGGTGAGAGAGAGAGAGAGAGAGAGAGAGAGAGAGAGAGAGAGAGAGAGAGAGAGAGAGAGAGAATAGTAGAAAGAAAATAGGCCTGAGACTTAAGGGAGAGAGAGTCAGTCTTTATCACTCACCACAAGATCGTCCCAAGCAAGCTCCAGTCCTTCACTGAAATCCTCAACTCCTGAACTGAGTTCAGAGAGCTCATTTTAAAGAGAATTTTCTCTTATATCACCTGCCCTAAATTTTCACATCTACCAATCATAGTAGACACTTTCCCCCAGGACTATCCATTCTTAGTTCTCATCACTCTTTAGTTCTCACCTTCTCTGGGTATATTATATCTTCTGAGTATTTCACATCTCTTTTGCTAAGCTTGCCTTTTGTAAGTTGCTTGACCTTTTAGTGATTAATTTAACCTTCATAGGTACTTAGCATCCTTTTGTATTAGATCTAAAAAATAGACCTAGCATAAGGTTCTATCTTTACTATAAGTATGAGTTGGGGACTTTCATTGTTCAATTAGGAGTTTACAACTTTATCTACTCCTAAGGCACTGTCTGAGCAGGGTGGAGTAATTTTAAAAGTTCTCAATACATTCCTGATTAAGTACCTCCATTGTTACAATAGGGAATAGCTTAACCAAATCTTCTAAGGTACAGTCTGAGGAGCTTTAAGATTCACACCCAAGACTAAGTAGCTAGTCTATGATAGATGGAGGATTTGAATCCAGAGTTTTGTCTACAGAGATAGTTTTATTTTCAAGACAATTCTACTCTTTAGTAGATAAATTAGATTATAGCCTTTAGAGTCATGGTGTAGGACTGAGGATCCCTAGGATCTTTTAGATTCTAATGGAAATTACAATCCAAGAGGAAGGTAGCTAAGGAGTTATCTACCCTTAGCCCAACAGAATGGGCTCCTAAAGTAGATGCTATGGAATGCTTAGAGAATATTTTGACGTTGAAGATGCCAACATCATCCACTACATTCCAAGCCATGGTCAGTGATTCTGGCTTTTGTCTACAACTAGACTTTGATGACTCTGGAAGAAAGAGTGAGCCAAAAATCTGTGAAAAGCTGCCTCAATTCATGCTAAAGTTAAAATATCATTGTGATGGCATTGGTCTTTTTTGAAGGACAAACAACTTAAAAAATAGGAAACAGAAAGTATAGATAGGAGTAATTGTCAACATAGGGTACCAGTTTGCTGTGCTTGAATTTTATAGTCTCTAGGTCTCTCTTAAGCAATTGACAGAAAATCAACACACTCTCACATCAGCCCTGAACTAAACAAGTCTAGCAGAGCTGATTTTTGCCCCATGAAAATGTAAAAATATTTTGGGAGTCAGAGTGCAATGGGATAGTGAAGTAGACTTTACTCAGATCTATCACAGTGAACCAACAAGCATTATCTTTGGTAATAGTGTTATGATGTGTGTCTTCTTAATTAAGTTGTTGACTGCTCTAAGATCCTCAAAAAACAGTTATAAATTGGTTCCTGACCCTCTAGAAAAGTAATACTCAAATTTGTAGTTTTTTACAAGGTACACGACTTTTCCCCACAACAATTCTGTTGAGGGAGATTAGAAACCATATTATCCTCATTTTATAGATGATCACACTGATCACCTAGGAGAGGAGAAATAGTGTGCCTGTAATTTCATTATTAATAATTTTTAGATTTTTAACTCAAAGATATATGTTAGTATTAACAAGTGACATTCAGAAAGTCCTTTAGAACTTAAATAATAATTATCATTGTATACCATTGCAAAGTATGTTAGAATATTATCTCATTTTATACTCACAATGACTCTATATTGCTATTTTTATTATTAAAAGATAGTATTTAAATAGCACCTACTATATGCCAGGCACCACACTAAACCCTTTACAAATATCTCATTTTATACTCTGTGTTGCTATTAATAATAATTAGAGCTAGTATTCATATGATACCTACGTGCCAACCAATATGCTAATCCCCCTACAAAAATTATCTCATTTGAACCTCAGCAACCCAGTGATGTAGGTGCTATTCCTATTCCCATTTTACTGATGTGGAAACCAAGGTAAACAGAGACTATGATCTGTCCAGGATGATACAGCTAATAATGATTTGAAACTGGGTTCAAACTCCAATCTTCTTGTTTCCAAGTCCAGCATTCCACTGCCATCTCAATGCTTCTTATACAAAAATCATTACCCTATTTTGCAAACGAGAAAATAATTGAAAGTTGAAAAAAAGGAAATTAGATTGCCCATGGTTACATGGCTAGGAAGGGGTGGATTTGAGTCTCCAGTCCAGGTTCTTTAGTTTAGTGATTATCAGAATGGGCTATCATGCTAGTGAAAATAACCAGCAAACTGTCCAACCCTGCTACTCTCCATTTTGCAGAATCTATAACCCTTTCACAGTATTCCCATATAACCTTACTAGAATTCTGCTGCAGATTCCTTTTAATTTTCCATTTGGGCCTCTAGTTCATCTCAGTTATCTCTTCTAAGGTTCATGGGTATTAAAACTTTGCCTAGGAATTCACTGACTACTTTTTGGTCTGTCACCCAAGATGCCTAGTTCTTAGTGGCAATATGGTGTAGAGGATAAAATACTAGACCAAGATCTGGGAAGACCCACATTTAAATCTCACCTCAGGCACTTGCTGGCTGGTGTGACACAGGGTAACTCCTTCAAGCTTCAGTTTCCTCAGCTTTAAAATGGAGTTAATAACAGCACTCGCTTCTCACTGGACTGTTATGGGGATCAGATGAGCCCTTTGAAAACCCTGAAATACTCACTATATCAATGGTACTCTATTATTGTTATTAGAGTGGGAAGGGGCTCCAGAGATCATTTAACCCAACCTCCTCATTCACAAAAGAAGAAATTGAATGAACATGAAAGTGACACTCATACTGGGATTGGGCGCCAAATCTAAAGGACTTGCCACTCTATGACATTATCCTGTGTCTCGCTCTGTTTGCCTTTTTTGTATTTGTTCAAATCCCCTGATGAGAACTCATTTGCAATTGTCTTCACTACTTTTTAATCAAGAAACACTAATATTCTCCCCTCCCATGATAATAGTCTTATAGGAGTTAGAAACCCACTGCTAATTTCTGTAGAAGTTGTAAGTTGGGTGAACTCCCAGCTCCCCAATGCCCTACAGTAGAGATCTGACATTCAGCTCCTGATTGGAAGGGGAGTCACAGATGCAAAATGCCTTATGTAGATGCAAAATGCCTTATGCCACATTTAATACCTAGTGCTAAACATATATTGCAGAAAAGCTTTTTCACAATGTTTTCCAAGTGACTGAGGTTTTTGAATAATATTATATTTATGGGAAATCATTACTAGGGGTCATATCGTTCTATAAGGCTCTGGGAAGAATTTTAAAATTGAAGGTTATAAGAAAGAATATTACAAGAAGAGTCAAGGAACGTATCTCTATAATGTGAATTACCTGAGGCTTTCCTTCCAAAGCATTTTGCATTCACAGCCAATATTTCCTGGATGCAAGTCGCCACAGTGAGTATTAAATCAATCAATCTAGGAAGCAAGCATGCATTCAGAAATCACCTACTATGTGCCAGGTCCTGGGCTAGGTGCCAGAGATACACCCAAAAAGAGGAAAAAAAAACATTTCTTGCCTTCAAATAGTTTATTTTTATTGCAGATGCATCAAAAGAACAAACAAAAGAAATATAACAAAATATAAAGCTGAAAGGGAAATATCTAATCATCTTCCTTCATAAATGAGGAAATGGGAATTCAGGAATGTGACTTGTTCAAGGTCACACACAGGTAGTGAACTTCAAAGGTAGGATTAAAACCCACTGGATTTGCAGCAAATCCACTGCTTTTTTTTTCTTAAACAGAGAAATTTATCTTTTAGAAAACATGATTTAATTCATAGTATTTCCACATACTCTCTCTTATAAGTCCTTTCTTGGATACCTTATCATGGGAGTGTAATAATCCTAGATCTCAAAAGATATGCCAGTATCTGGAACCCAAGTTTCTAGATAAAGCTATAAATTTATAAAAATTTGGTGAATGAGTCTGTGTCATGGTTATCACAAATCTGTTCTGACAGAAATCACTAGAAATGTATGTCACATAATTGGGTCCTGATTGCAGCAAGCTTTTTACAATTCCTCTATCCTACTCACAACAGTGACTATACCAAACTTTTTCATCCTCATCAAGCCTCCCATAGCTCTCAGTCCCCCAAGTCTCTTGCCAAAAATCCTTATTTCATATTTCCCTGAAAAAAGAGACAAACAAATAACCATAAAAACTGAGAGTTGAGAGTTGAGAGTTCTATCTTCTACTGACTTCCTCATCTCATGTCACTCAGAAATTTCACTCCACTATCTCTTCCTTCACTACTGTTTCACAGAAAGACAAGATTCTTCTTCCTGAGGAAAATATCCTGACCTGTGATCTGAATCCCATTCTGTCTTGTGTTTTCCAGCAGATTGCCCCTTTTGTTGTCCCCAATCTCTCATTAATATCAAATCTTTATCTGTCTGTGGTTTCACTGTTGTCCACCATATCTGCGCCATTTAAAAATAAAACAAAACAAAAACCCTCATTTGTCATCCATTCTCAACTGCCATCTTCCTATATTTTCTTCTCTTTTAGAGTAACATTCCTTCAGAAAGCCATTTATAATTGATTCCTCTTCATCTCAAACCCTTCTTTTCAACTTGGTTACAGATCTCATCATTTAACTGCATCTTCCTTCTCCAAAGTTACCTTTTATAATTGCATCATATTTTTCATTCCTAATGCTGTTCTAGCTCTTTGTAATTGTTAACACTGTTGATCACCTTTTTTTCCTGGATATTCTCTTCTTTCTAGGTTTTCTTGACACCCCGGTTCTTTTCTACTTGTCTAATATGATCTTCTCTATTTCTTTGTAATGAATTGTCTTCTCTTTGTAAATAGTCCTCATATCTGTTTTTCCAAACCTCACCCTTTTCATGACCTCTAGTTTCACATTACCAGTTTCCTTTTGGACATCTGAAAATGGATATCCCATATACACTTCCAACTCAGCCTCTCAAAATGAAACTTATAATCACTTTCCAAATCCTCCCCTCTTCCCAGCTTCTCTAGTACAGTAGAGGTTACTGCTATACTCCCAATTAATTAAAGCATTAACTTAATTTTCATCCTTAACTACTTTCTTGTCCATCCCATATAGCCAACTATTGCCAACTTATGTCAATTTTCTTTGTAAACATTTTCAGATAAGTTCTTCCTCTTCTCTACACTTGCATAGCCACCACTCTTGTGCTGGTTTCCATTCTGTCATCCTACAGGTAGTAAAAGTAGCCTGCTCTTTGGTCTCTTCTGTCTCAAATCTGACTTCATTCCAGACTATCCTTCATTTAGCTAAAGATGACTTTAGGAAGTAAATTTCCAGAAATCCATATTATCTTCCTAATAAGTAAACCATCACATGAACTAAATTCTTTTCTTATTGCATCTAGAATCAAATACAAAAAAGCTTTTTTTTTTATTTTAACAACCTTTAGAAATTATTATTATTAATATTAGTATTAAATATTAATATTTCTTCTTGTCTTATACTTTATTTTGCTTTGTATTATCTATAATTCAGTCACAGTTGGCTCTTGTATTTTCATCACTCAACACTCTCTCTTCTAGTTTGATGCCTTTTTATCATGCTCCATGGCTATAATCAATCAATCAATCAATCAACAAATATGTATTAGGGGTCAAATATGTTCTAGGCACTGTGTTAAATACTAGAGATATACAAAGGGCTTTTTTGGCTATTTTAATGTTATTTGGAATGGGATGTTTGTTGGGAGAGGTCAGGGGAGGATTTTCACTATTCCACCATCTTGCCTGCTCCCTCAGAAGGCTCATGGTGCTTCCTTTATAAAATCACTATTTTTCATTGTTACGTGCAAAACCTTTTTGTGCTCCTCTGTGTGGATAACTAAATGGTAAGTTCCCTAATGAGGGACCATGAAGGTGTTACAGTGGGAAGAATATTTAATTTGGAATCAGGAGACTTGCCTTAATATCCTGGCTCTGACATTCCCCAACTCCATGACTTAAGGACAAGACCTTCTTCTCTCTAGCCCTGACTTACCTCATCTGTACAAAGGAAAGTTTGGATCAGCTGACCTCTCAAATCCCTTCCAACTCTAAAACCCATTAAAATAATAGCTTCTCTGATCTTTGTAAGTCGCCTCCCCTTCCTCATCACTGGGTTATGCATGAAGTCAGTGCTGGATAATCACCTGCTGATTGATTGACAGGCATTCCCCAGCTCAGAAGTTTCTTTTTTCCCCCTTTTACACTTAGTTTAGCCCAATTTCCAATTACATTAAATACCTCCAGATAGAGGCTGCATAAATGTAGTCTCTGTGTGCAGGTCAGCTGTGGAGCCACATTTCTTCCTTCCCTGTTTTTGAAACCTTATCATTTCAGTATCTTTGGAAAGCAGCATAAATTAAATGACCCTGACTCTGCTGAACATATTCTCTTGAGTGCTTTGGTGGGGATTAGAGGGAGCCCTTTTTAGATCCTCTCAGCACAGCATGATGCAGGGCTAAAGTTTCTTTTCTTTGGGTTATCAGAGAATAAGAACTGATCCTAATTAACAATGGGTTAGCTCTGGGATATTCAGCGGGCCTCTTCACTGGGGAACAAAGTTGAGCTAGATCTCCGTGATCCCGGAATGAGGTTGGCAATTTCGTGAGCCTTTGGTTCTCATGACTGAAGATAATAAGCCTTGCCTGTGGGAATTAGCCCCTTCTTTCAAATCTGGTACCATCTCTACTAGAAAACCTTCCCCTGTCCTGTTAGTGTGGGTTACTTCCTCCAGGGTGCCAGAGCCCCCCATCTGGATTATGTCTTTGTTTTTAAATAACTGGCGTTCATGTTCATGTGCCAGATTAAAGTTTACAAAGTGCCTTACATAGCATCTCATTCGATACAACTATTCGTTGAGGCAGATATTATTAATATACCCATTTTATGGATGAGAGTGAAGCTCAGTGTGATCAAGTGACTTGATCAGAGTCACATAGCTCATATCAGAGGAAGCAATTGTGCTTTGGATCTCCTGACTCCCATTTCAGTTTTCTATATACTGCAACACTGTCTTGCATCAATCTCTCCCTCACTACTGACTGCTACCCTGGTGTCCACACACATGCTCTTGTCTCTTTTATCATTAAGATGAAGGAAAAAGAACACAAACAAAACATGCTCCATTTGATCCAACCATCCATGGTGGTTACCATTCTGGTCTATTTGACATCTGGTACTAAATGTCCCATAGACTTAGTCCAAAACTACCTTATACCTGAAATACTATTAAAGCCTTTGGGTCATTCTCCTTGCCCCAAGGCTCTGCCAACCTCACTTCTTCCTCTATTCAGCTATCAAAACCTTCTTCAAAATGGTAGGTCTGACCATATCATCCCCTACTCAAGCAGATCCCTATTAGATCTTGGGGGAAATACTCTTCCATTTGACATTTAAATACCTTCACCACCTGGTTCACTTCAAACTTTCTAGTTTTTGTTTGCTCCATTTTGGTTTGTTTCTTATTGTTTCATTTTACATTACCCCTTTCCTCCCACCCCTACCCTTACCCCCACCTTACTTCTGTATGGTCCAGCTATTCTGCCCTTTTAGATATTCCTCACAAATGAAATGACACTATCTCTTGGCTCATTTCAGACTGTCCTCCATGCCTGGAATGTTTTCCTTCTTGCCTCTGCTTCTTCTATATTAAATCCTAAATGCAGGAAGAATATCCTGTTTCTCCATCCAGTGGGTAGAATATTGTACCTAGAGTCAGGAAGATCTGAGTTCCAACAGGTCCTCAGACACTTACTACCTAAATCTCTATCTGACTCAGTTTCCTTAAAAGTCAAGTGGGTATAATAGCAATTACTTCTCAGAATTGGGAGGATCAAAGGAAATAATGAACTTTAAAAAGTCCTTAGTGTGGCACATAGTAGGTGCTTAATAAATACTTTGTTTCTCTCATTCTTTGCTCTTCCTTTTCCCTGCTCATCCAATGCTTTCCCTCAGGGCTTGCCTACCACTTCCTTAGTATATATATTGAATATACAGAATATTTTAAAATACTATATTGAATAAAAATATGAGCTTCTTGATGTTAAGGACCGGGTTTTTGTTTTCTTTATGTCCTTAGCACTTAACACTTCTCCTAGAGCACATTAAATATTTAATATATTTCTTTAGGTTGATTGATTGAACATATGGTATTCTGAGTATCTTCATTTACTCTACATCTCTCTTGTTTTCTCTTACTGTGGGTTGACCTGGGAGATTAGGAAGACTTCTAATCAATAAAATTCAAGGAATATTTTTAAATTACTGAATCAATGCATGCCATGTCCTACACAATAGGCAGGACATCCTCTGAAGGCAGGGACTGTTCTTTCTTTCACCTTTGTCCTCAGGACAGGGCCCTCGTTTGACCCATAGTAGGTACTTATTAAACATTTGTTGTATCAAATTTAATGGACACATAATAAACCTTTCTGATATCCTCTTTAGGCTCAGAGAAAAAGAATAGAAGGATTGGGAGAAAATTCTTTAATACTCATAAAGTCAAATGTCAGAATGGGCAAATATCATTCTCGTGCTGTCGTCATTTATAGCAGACAGTACGAATTAAAAGTCTGTGATGACTCTTTTTTATTGTCAAAAGATCATAAAAAGAATAGAAAGTGGGACAAATTAATCAGCAGTGTAATGAGAATGGAAAATAGTGCAGAATGAATCCATTTTCTATGTGGTATTAAAATTGCCACTTCATTACCCTTTGTGGACTGATGATTCTTAACTAGGAGGGATCACTTCGCATTTGAAGAGCATTGTTCAAAATGGTGGCAGTGTTCCTGCTTACTTCTCAGATGAACCCCTTGAAATTTCTTTAGTGCTGTTTTCACATCTTCCCTGGAGTTGACTTTTTTCCCATCATTACTGAGTTTGTGACAATGTGATATGATAGTAATTGGCACCAGAAGTCAGAGTATCTGAAATACTCATCTAGATCTGACTAGTACTAATTGTATACAGGTCTTTGTGTGAGTTACTTTTTAGAAGCTCAAGTTTTCCAAATATAAACTGAAAGTGTCCTTTGAGGTGGCTTCCAATTTCAATCTTTCTTTGACTATCTCTGCTTTAAGATCCATGCTATCTCAAACATCCTGTGATCTAGAGTCAGAGGTTCATAGGGTCAGAGTATCATAGATACAGAGTTGGAAGGATCCTCAGATATCATGTACTATGATGTTCCTCATTTTCCAAGTGAAGGAACTGAGAGGAAGTGAGATTTAATAAATTCTTAAGTGTCTCAGTCAGAATTTGGATCCAGGCCCTGTTACTGCAAAAAAAAAAAAATATTCTTCTACCACACAACCGTTCGGACCCTAGTGTTTAGCTCAACAATATGCTATTTTCTCATCCTCCCATTCTTTCTGAAAGTTAAGTCCTAGTCATAAGACATATACCATTACTATGATTTCAGATGAGGATACACATTCAGATTTCATATTCCTCTTTGTGATTACAAAGTGGCTAGAATACATGATCTTAATGGTTCTTAAAATAGATCCATTCATGAATGGTTATAGATTATAGTACGAATAAATCAGTATCCATAGTCAATAAAGCCCTGGAAGAATCCTAGCTTGCACATTTCCTAAGAGGACCTTGCTGGATAGTCAACTCATTTATCAAATCCTCACTGTTGTCATTTGTAAAATGGAAAGTCGAATTTTTTGCACCTCTTGACTCGGACTTTTGTGGTGTTTGTATGTATGCATGTAAGTATGTGGGGGTATGGATGTGTGTAAGAGAGGCAGACAGAGAAACTCTTAAAGTCCTATAAAAATGTGAAATGGTATTTTTCTTAGTAGAATAATGATTATAACACTCTATTCTTCTTCCCTAACACTTTAACTTATGAGAAAACATTCAGAGAGGGGGAAGTCCTATAACTTGTGGAAAGGAAATTAGACTGACCATTTGTGGGGGAAGGGGCCAACTGGGAGTGGCAGTTGGATCTTGTGACTAGCACTTCCTTCCTGCCCTGTGGGACTTGGTTCCGGGTATTGGAGGGGAGAGGAGCTTGTTCAGCCCAGTCTGGAGAGGAACTTCAGCTCAATCATTCCAGGACAAAGAGTCCTTTTCTGACCCCTGTGGCTTCCTCTTAGCAGGGGGCATCTCCCTCCCTTGCCTCATCAAGCAATATACCCTCTCTCCCCTCAACTACTCCATACCCATACAAACCTCCTTTTATCTCCCTTTTTCCCAATCCCATTCCCTTTCCCAATAAATATTACAACTAGAAGCTGGTCTTTCAAAATGGAGACTTTCCTCCTCCTTTGAATTGATTGGAATTGAGTTTAGATATTCTGACTACCATTTATTTCTATGTTCTTTCACCTCTGTAGCTCTGGAGAAACTCTTGTAATTTTAAATCAATGCTAATCAAATCTATTCTTTTTATAAACAAAACAAAACAAATTTTTAAAAAACCCTTCAATATGGACTTTTTGCTTTTCAGATTAATTTAATTTTTGAAACGTTTGCCTTAAATATAACAGTGACAATCTGTTCACCTGCACTGGACTTTTGAAGCACAATGAAGTTACTAGGGTATTATTATTTTTATAAGATCCTGGTGCTTTTTTTTTGGTTTTGTTTCGTTTTTTACCTAATGGATGCACCTGAGAGACACAGTTTCAAGGACTTGTATACTAGGGTATAGGAAAGGTTTTAGGAACATTTCTATTACCTTCCCCAAAATGACTATTTGAGAAACAAAGATTTAGTCATCAATTTTCCAGTGAAAAGCTGCTCAGATTTAGATTAGACACATAATTTCTGTCTCTCATTTCTCTCATCTATAAAACTAGAAGAATCATTCTGATTCTGTTTCATTGGTAGGATGTTTGGGAGGATTGTAGAAGGTTGCTGTTATGAAAGCACATTGGAGGCTTAGCCTTTTACAATGACAACACTTCATTGTGGAGATTAGACTCTCCTAACAGGGTAAAATGCTTTTAAAGATGATGGCTCTAATATGCAACCACCAGAATCTTAAATACAAGTAAATGATTTAATGTAAATTATCATGATTATTATACAGAATCTAGATAGCATATATAAGACTTAGAGTTATAGAGGTTAAATCTTAAAGGACATTGAGCTCGATAGCATCTAGTCTAAGCCCTATTTTACAGACAGGGAACTTAGAGCCAATTTTGGAGAAATAACTTGGCCAAGGTCACACAGAGTATCATTGTTAGAGCTGAGATTCAAGTCATTTTTCTTGACTGGAAGCAAAGTGTTCTTTCAGTGACATCAGGATATTGCATATGTGTTTAAGGATGCAGAACTGGTAAAGACTTACCAAGCAAATATTGGAGCTAGATGGGATTTAGAAGTCATCTAATTAATTACAAATGGGAAAATGGACTTAAAGAGGTGAAATGGTTTTCCTAAGCCCATGTATTAAATTTAGTGACAGAGCTGGAGATTGAATCCATGTCTCCTCACCCCTACTCTAATATTCTATCCATTCTATAATGCTACCTCCTAACATCAATAAGGGCATAGTATCTGTGACTAGGACAGACAATGGATTGGTCATGTAGTGAAAGTGAAAAATAATGGGTGGGTGTTCTTCAAAAAAGGTCTAGAGGAGGCCTTATAGCACATTGACTGGATCCTCTTTGAACGATTTATGGGGAAATATGAAAAAGAATTATGTAGGATTAACAAAGGTATGGTTAAAACAGACAAAACTCTAGGAATTATTTTATCAGGGCAAAAACAGTTTGGTATGGGATGGAAGTGGCATATTGGGCAGTCCTACAGAACTGGGGAAGTTTTATGGAGAATGTGGCACTACAGAAATTGAACCATGGTAATAATGGATAGTGAGTGACTAAGCCACTTAAAATCATGCATTTGAGGAGTTTAGACTGAAGTTGCTGATGATAGAAATCATACCTTCCATACCTTAACCTTACCCATTGTTGTTCTGGAACAAAACCCCAAATAGTTCTTTGATTGTTGGAGTTCTGGGAGGGAATGCAGCAATGATGACCTTATTAATAGAAAATTAAATGGAAAATGGAATGGAAATTTAAAGTATATGGAAAATTAAAGTATATATGCCTGGATAATAATAATGCTAATATTATTGTTTTTCAGTACTTTCCTACTCTGTGATCCCAATTGGAGGTTTCTTGACAAAGATATTGGAGCAATTTTCCATTTCCTTCTCCAGTTCATTTTATAGATGGGGAAACTAAGACAAACAGGGTTAAGTGACTTGCCTAGGGTCAAGTAAGTAATAAATATTTGAGGCCAGATTTGAACTCAGCAAGATGAGTCTTCCTGACTCTAGGCAAGATACTTTATCCACTGCATCAATTAGCTGCCTAATGCTAATATTGATATCAGTGCTAATGCCAATGTTAATATTAATATTAATGCTAACAGTAATATTTACATCAATGCTAAACCAATACTAATGCAAATAGTAATATTAATATCAATGTAAATATTAATACTAATGCTAATACTGATACCATAACCTATTCTAATTCTAAATCTAATGTTAATGCTTTGTGCCAGTTATTATTAGCATTAGTATTAGTTTTAGAATGTCATATCCCATTATAGTTAGAATGAATCTGGGTCCTTGAAGGCAATACTAACTAGAGGAACACAAGCTCTGGTTGGCTTTATCATGCTAGAAAGGACTCCAGTAGAATCCTGGAAACAAATTGTGTCTGTTTTCCTAGTATCAATATAACTAAGACTGGAGAATCACATCAGGGGGTTGGCCCCTTGGCATTGACCTCTTTGGATATAGCAACAAATGAAACAAAAACTAATGTAGGCTGGAGCTTTTGCATGGCTTCCTCCTTTTTATATAAAGATGATTAGCAGAATAGTTGAAACAAGGCTATGATGATACTAAAAATCACATTTTAGACTCTTTATAAATATTAACTATTACTATCTAAACATAAGCTCCTTGTCCAATGAACAATGCTTGCATTTATTACTTTAGGAAATGAATTTAATCAATCTCAACATTCTTATTGAAGGATGACTCACTGATTCTTCTTAGAGAAGAAAATAGAGGAATTGGCAGAGTCCAATTTATTGTGCATTTGAAGGAAACAAGAATCATAATTTCATTGGATATTCAATCTTTATATTTCAGTACTCAGGTTAAATATTTTAAAAAACACACAAAAATAACTTTAGCTTATGAACCAATTTATTCTGCAGAGACTAGAGAGCAAGACAGAAAGAGACAGAGAAAGAAAGAGAAAATCCTATGAAGACTTCAATAAAATCATCTCATATAAATCAATTTATATTTCAAAATTCAGGGGCTTCAATGCAAAAGGGCATATAATAGAAGGTAAAAATTAGGTTTGAAAATATAGATCAAGAACAAGGAATGAGAAAGGTGAAAGTCTTATAGTTTTCACAGAAACTTGATGCCTATATATTGTGGGTATGTATATACATATACATATGCACATATATATGCATGTATATATATAAAGCCAGAAGTCTTCTTTATGGTGGAAAAAATGAGGGCTAATGAATAGTCACAGGAAGAAGAAATGAAATTTATATATTTTTACATACATAAAATGACTATTTCTGATTTAAAATTCTTTCCTTCATATGCCCTCAGAACTGTGACATGTTAGATTAAAGAACAAAATAAACACAAAAATCAAATAAAAAATTAAAATGATAAAAAAATGACTGTGTAATTAAGAAAACTCACACTTGATCTTTTAAAATAACTTATAAATCTTAAAAGTTGAGATATGGACAAGTGAGTGGATATCAATATTGATTAAAATGAATCCATATAGAACATTAAGCAATCTAAATTATCTGTTACAATGAGACTCCCACAAGCCTAAAGGCCAACTGAGGAGAAAGTAATCTTCATTACAAGTAGAGAACTACAGCAGGCAAGGGAAATATTGATTTAGAAAATAAACTTATTTGAAAAATCTGATTGATATTATGGTGAAAGATAATGAGCACTATATACTCATAAAGTAGGAGAATTAGAAAACATAAAAAGAAAAACTTTAGAGAAAGTTTGAGAAGCAGCTAGGTGGCACAGTGGATAGACTGTCAGGTCCATAGTCAAGAAGATCTGGCTTCAAATCTGGCCTCAGAAACTTACTAAATGTGTGATCTCACTGAACTTATTTGTGTAGCCCTTGTCTTTCTGTCTTAGAGTTGCTACTGTAAAGGAAGTCAAAGCTTTAAAAATGCATTTAAAAAATAGTTTGGCAAGAAACAAAGTCATTAAGTAGGCTTTAAGTATGAAACTGGAATTGAGACAACCGACAGAAGAGAGGTGGCAAACATCAAAAAATACTTTATAAGAAACTTTTTTCACCATCAAGTACCATAAAGCCACCATATTTAAATGTCAAATAAAATTTCAGATGTGTAGGGAGAGGAGCTGGAAATGATATTCAAGTGAACAAAGATAAGAAAGTAAGCTGAAGAAGACCATGTAGAGAAAGAATCTTCATTGGAAGCATCATAGTTGTGATGACATTTGAGATGAATTCTCAATCTTAAAAAAAGGAGAATATACTATAGGTAAAAGGGAGGGGAAAAGACATTATTTTGACAATCAAAAGGTGAATCCCATGCTATCACCAGTGATCTTTTTTTTAGACTTAAAATTTTTATTTAATTAATTATTTTAGACTATTTTTTGCATGGTTACATGATTCATGTTCTTTCTCTCACCTTGTTCTACACCCTCTCATACCCAATGTGCAATTCCACTGGGTTTTACATGTGTCATTGATCAAGACCCATTTCCATATTATTAATTGTTGCATTTGGGTGATCATTTAGAGTCTACATCCCTGATCATATCTCCATAGACCCATGTATCACCAGTAATCTTGATTTTTGTCTTGCCCCAAACTTCAATGACTCTGGAAGAATGAGGTTGACAATTTTTGCAACTCTGCCTCACTTAAATGCAATTTATTTGTGAGTCAAAAGACATTCCTGGGTGATGCCCATTTTGTTCTTCTTTGAGTAAGAAGGATAATAACCAATAACTATATATACATACATATATATACATATATATATATTTATATATACACACACATATACAATCTGGATCCTAACTATCATTTCTATACTCTTCAAAATTATTATCTTAGTTGTATAGGATTTAAATTAATATCCAAAACTCCAAGTATTATATTTTATAAAGTTTATTATCTAGCAAAATAGAACCACATGACTAAGTTTTTCTACATGCTCAAAAGTCCTGTGTCCATAGCTACCCTCACAGGAAAGAAGAGAGCAAGAGACAGAACTCCACAGAATTTATATCCTATCTATGTCAGCATGTAACGACAGGAAGAGATTCTAATTAAACAGTAGTCATATCCAATGACCTTTTCCTCTCTCTTTATTCTCCTTGCTTTCTCTGCTCTATTTGACTCTGTTGACTGTCCTCCCCTCTTTAATTCTTTCTTCTCTCTGGGTCTTCAGGTCACCACTGTAAACTTGTTCACTTCCCACCTATTGGGTCACTTCTTCTCTGTCTCCTTAATCCAGACCTTGTCCTATTGGTTTATGTCCCTAAGGGCTCTGTTTTGGGCCCTTTTTCTCTTCTCCCTTTGTTCTACTTCACTTGTTGATCTTATCAGATCCCACTGATTTAATTGCCATCTCTATGGTGAAGACTTTCCAAGCCATCTTTCTTGCCCCAGTCTCACTGTTAACCTCCAATCTCACATCTTCAACTGTCTTTTAAATATCTTAGTCTAGATGACGTGTAGAAACTTTAAATATTATGTGTCCAAAAGACAACTCTTTATTTTTCCCCCAAGACAGTGGTTCTCAACCTTTCTGATGCTGTGATCCCGCAATACAGTTCCTCATGTTGCAGTGACCCCAAACCAAAAAATTATTTTGGTGGCTACTTCAAAACTGTAATTTTGCTACAGTTATGATTCGGAATGTAAATACCTGATATGCATTATGTATTCTCATTGCTACAAATTGAGAGGTTGAGAACCACTGCCCTAAAACCTGCCCCTCATCCCTTCCCTGTTTCTATAGATGTCAACAATCTCCTCCCATTGCCTCAGGGCACAACCTAGGAGTCATCCTCCATTCCTCACTTTCTCTCATTCCCATAATTAATCTGTTCCCAAGATCTATTTAATCTTCTCAATATCTCTCTATATGCCCCATTCTCTCCCCTTACACTACAGCTATTGGTACAGCAGATCCTCATTACCTCATATCTGTATTATTGCAATAGCTGTTGTTCCACCTGTATCAAGTCTCTCACTGCTGTAGTTCATCCTTCTTTCAACCACTATAGTGATTTTCCTAAAGGGCAGATCCAACTATGTTACCTCATCACCCAATACACATTCAATAATCTCACTAGCTTCCTAAAGTCTCCAGGATCAAGTGCAAAATGCTCTATTTGGCATTCAGAGACCTTTATAACCTATTCCTGTCCTACTGTTCCAGTCTTCTTACACATTATTCCACCAAGCATCCAACACTCTTCCATCCAATGACATTGGGTTCTTGGGTGTTCCAAGAACAAGACACTCCATTTTTCAGCTCTGAGAATTTTCTCTTACTGTATCTAAACACTTCAATGTTCTCTCTCTCTCTTCTACGCTCATGGCCTCTCATGGCTTCTTTTAAATCCCAACTAAAACCCAACCTTCTACAGTAACCCTTCCCCACCCCCTCTTGAGTCTATGATTTCCCTCTATTAATAATTTCCTATCTAAGACTTAACTATTATTGGCAATACAATGATTCAGGATAATCCTGAGGGACTTATGAAAAAATAATTTTATTCACTCTCAGTGAAAGAACTGTTGGAGTCAGAATACAAGTGAAAGAAAGCATGAGATTTTTCAATTGTTTGTTTGGGTTTATGTTTTGGGGTTTTAACTTGATAAGATTACTCACTTACAAAAATGAGCAATATGGAAATATGCTTTGCATGATAATACATATATAACTCAGATCGAATTGCCAGACAGCACCATGAGAGGGAAGGGAAGTGAGAGAGGGAGGAAGATAAATGAATAAAAAATATTAAAAATAATTTCCTATCCATTTTGTACATAACTTGCTTTATGTTTATTTATTTCTTGTCCCTCTCATTAGAATGTAAATCTCTTGAATTTAAGTACCATCGTTTGCCTTTCAGATATTCTGTATTCCTTGTGCTTAATCATAATGCCTGGAACATAGTAGGTTCTTAATAAATATTGATTGATTTTACCCTGGTCACTTAACCTGTCTCAGATTCATAATGGTGCATAATCACACTATTTGCAGAACTCTACTGGAAGTCTTTCTATTTTGATAAAACTTTTGGTTATTTGGGATATCAAATAAACTAATATATGTAATGTATTTTGCAAAACTTAAAACACTATTTAAATATTTGCTGTTTCCATTAGGTTGAATTTCCCTTGCTGCTTCTGAATATATTTTCTGTATCCTGTTCCCTTTCCACAGACATTCATTCCCAACCCATTAGGCCATCAGTGGAACCCTGTGCTCATTCTCTGCTTTTCTTTCTTTTTTTTCAGTCCTTGTTCTCTAGAATTTACCTACTATTGAAAGACTGATCTAGTCAACATCAAATTAGATGAAGATACAAAGGGTAATGATTTTTCCAAGGTCGTACATATAGGAAATAGTGAAACAGAATTCAAATGCAAATCTTCTGATTTGGAATCCAATGCTCTTTTTACTATATGATATTGCATTTCATATTCTCTCTTTTTAAAAAGATGACTTTTCACCCAAGGAAAAGATTTCAGGTATAAGGAAGACTACATGGGGGATAGTTAGGGTCCATAAGACTCTTAAGCTCATACCACAAAAATAGTATTCCTCACAAGGTTAAATGAGCTAGAAAATGTGGGAATTTCTAAATCATAAGAAAGTTATTTTCTTTTTGTTCAACAAGAATTGTGAACATCTTAATAAGATCTTAAGCACTAAGATTACTCAGGCTGCCTTCATTCTTCTCTATTTTAAGGTAACTCTTAGAATAATTCAATTGTCAGTAATAAAATATTCTTAAGATGTCCCTACCATACCCTTGAAAGATATGACAGCTTCCACTGTTCATACCAGCCTAAACAGTTAGAATGTTGTCAGATTTCAAGAGTGGCATTTGCTCTTCCAATCTCCACGTTCACTCATGTAACAACATCATAGCTGTCTGGGGAGGGAAAAAAGAAAGAAAGAAAGAAAGAAAGAAGCCACCGTTTTCAATCTGAATGCATTTCTTGGAGTGTCTGTGAGAGAGAGAGGGTTTGCATATGAATGAGGATGCCATGGAATATCGCTTATTAACAAAAGAGCATCAGTGGTCCAGCTAGAGAGTTTGAGATGTGGAAGGAGGGGAAAAAAACCCTCTTTCCAGATTTCAAAGCTGAAAAGGCACAAATACACAAGCAGTGAGGTGAAAAATGTCCTAGGTCTCTTTCTCTAAGGAGCCAGGATACCTTTCAACTGCCAGTGGAGATAAGCAATTTATTGCCTGACCCTTCACAGGTAAAATGTCAGATATGATCATTCAGACTGTGTGTTGAAACCAGTCCTGGAGTTACATTTAAATAAAGTCTTCTCTCCTTGGAAAAAAAAGGCACCAGCTAAATCATAATATTTATAGCAGCAATTTTTTTAGTATCAAAGAATTGCAAACAAAGTAGATGCCAATCAATTGGGACAATGGCTAAAAATGTAGTATATAAATGTAACAAAATGTTGCCATGCTGTAAAAAAAGTGACAAGCTTGAATACAGAGAAATATAGAAAGATTTACATGAACTGATACTGAGTCAGGAAAACATCATAGATAATGACAGCCACAATGGAGATGGGAATAATAGTATCTATCAAACAATCAAAACAATGTTGTAAAATTCCAAAGAACAATCTTGGTCTGAAAGGCAAGATGAGTGAATATACTCTCCTCACTCACCCACTTCCATCATTCTTTTGTGCAAGTTAGGTTGCATAGGGGTGGAATATTGTGCAGAACATTATATTTTTGATGTATTGATTGGTTTTACTATTTTTTCCTGTTCATCTTCTCTCTCTTTTCTTTTTTAATCTTTTTTACATGAGGTGACTCCTGAGGAAGCAGAAAGAGGTGGGATACAAAGGGATAACTCTTGGTGGTTTAGAGAAAAGAAACTAATGAAAATCTGCTAAGAATAAAGTCTACTTTTCCCTTGTATGATTCAGTAGCATGAATGTATGGAATCCATTCACTTTTAACTGTAGTCCTGATGGCTTGGAGATGCAAATCAATTCATCAATCATCAAGTATATACAGGCACTATCCAAGGCCCTGGAGATATAAAGACAAAAATGAAATATTTCTTGTACTCAAGAAGCTAGCATATGAACTTATTTCTTTATGTAATTGATCTGATTATCTCCTATGCACAGAAACATTCTGTCCTCCAACCCCAGTCCTTAGACATCCAGTTCAAAATTCAGATCAAGCACTTCCTTCTACATAAAGCTTTACCTCATAACTCTAGCCGTTATTATGCTCTCTCTCCAGAATACCTTGTTTTCATTTGCTTTATGTTCTGCATGTACTTATATATAATAATGGGACTGGGTAACAAGAAGGCCTATTGAATCACTCCTGTTTGTCCTTCCCTTATGGTACTACTGACTCACTTCTTAAATGGTTTTCCTGCTATAAATCTACCTGAGCTCTTAGAAGTTGTATCAAAGGATCTGTAATTTACTCTTTATCTTAACTCTGAGCCCCCACTTCAATATAGGACACTGACAAAATAGAAGTGATTTTTCTCATTCTTTATGGTCAGGATGTTCTACCCTCAATTCTGTTCTAAAATTAATTTAAAATAAATGCATTCAGACCAGGAAAAATCCATGGTAAGCATTATTTATAAGGACAAAGTAAATGTCTAAAAGAAAAACATAATATCTATTAAAGACCTCAGAAGAAGATTTCAGGCTTTCATAAGATAATTCAAGGGGAAGAAGGAAAACAAAAGATTAAGTTAATGCTTATAGTTAAGATTGAGGAAGATGTTTCATCAATACAAAACCTTTTGTAACATTTTCAAACTCCTTGTGCCCTATCAACCCAAACATCTTGAATTCCAGAATCCTAAATCCTTTATTTTCTATCTCTTTCCATCCTCTCTGCTTCTCTTTGTTTCCTCTTATTTCAGTTCTATATATTTCATGAGGACCTCAGTTTCTCTGAGTAGATTTCCTGGACTCTCTTGTCAAGGAATCTTCAAAAATTCTCTATGCTCTCTCTCAAGGGAAATAATATGTTCACACATATTCACATACAAAATGAATACAAGTTAATATCTGAAGTGAATATATAAATAGTTGGGGATTAGTAATTTCAAGTAGACACAAGTCACTTTCCAACAAAGTTTGCGTCTATTTATTTGAGATTTAATTTGACCTTGCCTTTCCTCTCAATTTCACAACATTCAGAACAAAAAGATAAATTGTAGAAATTATCTAGTTTCAACTTCATCATTTGACAGTGGAAGTAACTAAGGTTCATAAAGGAGAAGTGACATGTTCAAAGGTACACAGGTAGAAAATGCCAAGAGAAAGGGTTAAAATCTACAATCTCTGACTAAATATAAGGTTCTTTCTTTTTTAAAATTTAATTCGTGTAATTCTGGTGTTTTCTTTCCAGTATTCCAAGTTTCCCCTTTTCTGAGCTCAGAAGGGCTTATTTATTCATCTTCTCAGAAAGCAGAGTCAAAGAGTGAATCATGTGGCCAAGCCAACAAGGACAAAAGCTCAATGACTAGAAGGTAGCTGGCTATTGATATAGCTAAATTTAATAACATATAGACCAAAATTTATAACTTAAATAGATAAACTCACATTCCAGTGACTTATCTTCAGTTCTCTTTCTAATAATTCTTAAGAAACTAATAGACTAAAGGTCCTGAACATGATAAATGTAAGTAAATGATAAGAAAGGCAAAGGATAATTTCTCACCTCTTGGAATCCCAGGTTTTCTTCAATATTAGTCTTAAGAGCAACTTTCTTTGCTTGATCCTCCTCCCAACTGCTAATGTTGCCAAAATTGCTTTGAATCGGCTTTGAATGAATCTTATGTGTATCAAAATGTGTAAATATTATTTATCACATTTAAATGTAAACTCTGTGTAGGCAGGAGCTGGTTCACTTTGGTTTTGAATCCTAGAAGTGTAGAACATAGTAAGTTCAGAATAAATAATTGTCAATTGATTGAGCCCTGTATATATACTTTTATATCTGAAAGGATCTACATAGACGATATAATAAGAGAATTTAATTTCATTAAACTGAACATTTTTGGCCAAAATGAGATCCTGCATTCTAGGATTTAAAAAAATGATTTAGATAAAAACTTACCCAATATCAACATCATCAACACATTCATTCAAGTCATTATCTTTTAGAAAGCACTTTACAGTCTCATGAAGTAAATAGTAAGGTCATTATTCTTCCCATTTTATAGACTATAACACTTAGATTGAAGGGATAAATGAATATACTCTAGGTTACCTCTCTAAAAAGAGGTAAAGCAATGACAGTACTATGTTTTCTCTCTTGAATTTTTCTTCAATACTTTTTCAATAAATCAATGATTTCATTGGCTTAAGCACTTCTTCCAAAAGTGGAATTAACTCCCTATTCCCCCATTCTAATCCTGCCATTTTTTTCAATGCTCTCCTATATATATTTCATAATATCCCTCCATAAATTCTTCACTCAGGGAACTGTATCATGACTCTACCTTTCATATCCAATATTTGGCATGTACTTTCTCTTTCATTCTGCCTCAAAGATCTCTTTCTTTCATCATAAAACAGCTCAAGCACCACCTTCTTTGTGAAGCATTTATTCATTGTAACTCCTCTACCAATCCTGGGGCCCTGATTCCCTAACTGCCTGATTTTTAATTATTTTGAAATTATTCATATTCCCTTCCTTTATATTAATTTCATCTATCAGTTATTTATCTCTCTTTGTTACCTTCCCCATTAGAACAACAGCTCTTTAAACATTATTAGGGCTGTATCCCAAAGAGATTAAAGAAACAAGGAAAAGGACTATTTACAGTAACTCCTTTTGTAGTATCAAAAAAGTAGAAAGTGAGGAGATATCCAACAACTGCAACATGGCTGAACAAGTTGTGATATATGATTGTGATGGAATACTATTGTGTTATAATAAATGAAGACCAGTTTGATTTCAGAAAAATCTGGGACTATTTACATGAACTGATGCAAAGTGAAATGAGCAGGACCAGGAGACTATTGTATGCATTAACAGTAATATTGGACAAGATCAATTGTGAAAGACAGCTCTTCTCAGCAAGACAATGATCTGAGACAGTTTCATGGGACTTATAATTAAAAATGCTATCCACCTACAGAGAAAGGACACATGGGTTCTGAATGTAGATAGTCTTTTAGCTTTACAATTTTTGTAAGGTTTCTTTGCCCTGTATTTTCTTCTGCAACATGGCTAATATGGAAATATTTTGCATGACTGCATATAAATAATTTGTAATATATTGTTTGTCTTCTCTAGGAGGGGGAAAGTAAGATAAAGAGGGAGAAAATTTGGAACTCAAATTAAAAAAACAACAAATATTAATGTGTTATTGAGAAATGTAATTAAGAAAAAATGTAATTGTAATATTAATGTAATAGAGAAAAATAAACTTTAAAAAAGGAAAATTGATTCTTTGCAAGTAATTTTTTTTCATTCTTTGTGTCCTCCCTCCCCTATTGTAGTGAATAGAACATAATGAGCTTGTAATATGTGACTGATAACTACTCTACCTGATGTGCTGAAGTTCTTTTGCTTATTTTTTATTTTATTGAGTATCACTTAGCTCTCAAGCTATTTATCTGTTAAACTCTCACTCTTGTCAATATGGCTGGCTTTCTTTCCTTTTTGATTATGCATTTCCTGAATTCATTTTTTTTTGTGTTTCAAATGAGATACCATTTCTATTGTCTAGAATCCTGAAGCTTATAGACCTGCTGCCTTCTGTATCAGTGAATCTGTATGCAGTTTATTGTATTCAATTCTCAGGGAGTCAAATTTTAGGTTGGGATGGACATTAGAAAACTGAACATTATAAAGTAAATCATGAGTAGGAGAGTAAGGAGTCTCAAAACTGTTATTTATGAAAAAAATTGGGAAACCTGGAGAAAAGAAGATTTAAGGGGGATATAAATGTTTTCTTTAAATATTTAAAGGGCTGTCATATGGAAGAAGAATCAGACATATTTTACAGATACAGAGAGGCAAACTAAAATCAATGGGAGAAAGCTATAGGGAGAAATATTTTGGCTCAATATAAGAAATAACTTTCAATCATTAACCATTTATTCAGAAACTACCATGTGAAGAGAGCTATGTTAGCATTAAGTCAGGAAGAAAGATATAGAAGTTAGATAAGAAACAGTCCCTAACCTCATGAAGTTTACAGTCTAGAAGAGATGAGAGCTGTCCAAAAGAAAAATGGACTGCATTGTGAGGAAGAGATATCTTTATTGCCATAGATGTTCAATTAGAGGAAGAGGAAAAATAAACAAAAAATGTCAGAGATGTTATAAAGTGGATTGATATGTAAGGAAGGGGGTGGAATAATGGTTGCTAAAGTTTCTCTCTATCCTCATGATTCCAAGATACATCTCTCAAGAATTTTCTTGTTTTTAACTATGTAGTCATAGGATCATGGATTTGGAACTGGAATAAGATTAGTAGAAGTAGAGATAATGAGAGTGAATAATAATAATATAAGGAAAAGTAGTAATTGTGCAATATATCACTACAATCTATAAAATTAAGCATCAACTGTATATACCTGGTCAGATGTGATGTTGTGGGATTTTTGCCCTGTATTTTCCTTTGCAACATGGCTAATATGGACATGTTTTGCATGACTGCACATGTATAATCTATAGTATATTGTTCGTCTTCTCCAAGAGGGGGGAAGTAAGACAAAGAGGGAGAAAATTTGCAACCATTCCAAATAAGTCCAGACCTCAAAATAGCCTTGAGAATTCAACAAACAATCTGTATAGCAAATGCAACATCATCATATATAAAATTACTGTCCACAATCAAGTAGATATAAAAATTAACCTATTAACCTTTAAAAATAAATATCTCTTCCCTTTTTTCACCCTTTACTTCTCCTAGGAACACTTTAATTCCTGCCAGGAACGGAAGTAAGATATTGGGGATAAAAGCTTAGTCATTTTGCTCTCCTTGGAGACAAAGGGTACCAGTTTAGAATTATATCTTTCTATTTCTTTAAGTATTATTGATGTAGGGGATATGGTTTTCAGGGTCAAATAAGATCACTGCTTTTTTTTTCATTAATGAATTTTATGTTTTTTTCCAGATTACATTTCAATAAAATTTTTCAATATTCTTTTTCCATGTTCATCATGTTATGAAAGAAGGCACAGATGTCTTTCATGATCATAGTTTCTTCATGGGGAAAAGAGTACTCAAGTTTTATGTTCAAGACTTAACTCTTTTCTCACCAATAACCAATTCCACAATGAATATATAAAACATATAACAACAATAGCAAAAAAACCTAAGTGAGTAACAAAACAGATATCAAAGGTGTACATGGAAGAATATATACCAGATAACTTGGTGTGAAGAGATCTCCTGTGGGAACTGTAAAGATTAAAACTAATATGCAATACTCCAATTACTTTTTAATACTATTTATTAAAATGCACTTAGAGTAGAGAGAAATTTAAAAAAAAAACAGAGAAAGGCAAAAAATCCACTCCCTCTTCCACACTGATACCAGCCAGAGAGGCAAAATGGGCATAAATGAAAACTCAAAACCTCAATCCACAGAAGGAGACACACAATCAGGAAAAGGGAAAGAGGACTATGGGAAATGTAGTTTCTAGGGTTCAAGATTATAAATCAATACAGGATTGAGACTATTTCAACTGAAAGAATTCCAGATGTCACAAAAGGGGAAGTCCTACTAGGGTTTTAGGGTACTAAATGCTGTAAATGAAAATGAAGACTTATAATTACTCTCACATTGGCTTCTTCCTATAATCTTAATCATCTTCAACTACCTAAAGTGGGATTTGACATCATTCATCTTCTCTCTAAAACCTGGAATACAGAAACAACTAAAGTAAATGCAGAATCCAAAGATACTTCTTTAAGAGAATGTTGAAGACAATTTGAATGGAGCAGTACTCTCCTCTTTTCCACTCTTGCCAACTGTATTGATGCAGATGGTAAATTTACCTCTACTAGTGAAGAGACAGAACCATACCAATGGATTTTCAGACTCAGATTACATTTATACTCATCATGTCTTACTGTACATAATAATATTTTAAAGCTTAATGTCAGGGGACAGCGGGGTGGCTCAGTGGATTGAGAGCCAGGCCTAGAGACAGGAGGTTCTAGGTTCAAATCTTACCTCAGACACTTCCTAGCTGTGTGACCCAGGCAAGTCACTTTAACTCCACTGCCTTCTGCCTTGGGACCAATACATAGTATTGATTCTAAAACAGAAGGTAATGGTTTAAAAACAGCTTTATGTCATTGATTATTTTTTCTGTAATTCCTCAATCAATGGAGATCTAGTTTGTTTCCAATTCTTTGTTACCATAAAGAAATTTGCTATGAATATTTTGACTTATACTGTACCCTTGCTTCTGTCCTTGAGTTCTCTGAAGCATATGTCCATTATTTGAATCACCAGGTAAAAGGGTATGGAGAATTTAATCATTTTTCTTATATAATTGAGAATTATTAAGCAGAATGTTTGGACAATTTGCTATTGGATATTAATGGTGGATGTATATGCTTGTTTTCCATCAATGTCTTTATCAATAACTTCCAAAGTTTTTGACATCTTTTTTAATTTGCACCTAATTCTTCTTCATGGATGAGGAAACTGAGACTTAGAAAACAATAAGGATTAGAGAGCAAATTTGAGTGCAGGGCAATAATCCAAAAATTGAATGTATCTTTCATTACATAATACTGTCATGTAAAGAAAAAAAAAACCTCATAAGACATAAGGATAAAGCAATTTCCTTTGGGAGCAGCATGTCCCAGAAGCCTACACAAGTCTACATTTGCTTTACTTTCAAGGCCTTTCTTCCTTCCCTGAGCTCTTTCCTTGAAGGCCAGTGTCTGAGAAGGCTCCCTCCCCATGAATAGTTGTCCTTGGATCCATTTCATGATTCAGATCGTTAGCACCTCATTCTTGGAATCCCTACCTTGTAAAATGCCTTATTCTCTCACTGCTAGAAGGGGGAAATGTAGCTGAAAAGAACTTCTTTCAGCCTATTCATCTGTTACATCTGAAACAGAGCAAAAGTGTAAGTGAGCTCAGCCTTTGATCCAAAACAATGAGCAGTGGTGGATTAAGTGTTTGCTGGGGAGCTTGACAGCTTTGGTTTAAAAAATAATAAAATAAAAAAAAAAAGCAGATTGGTTACATGGGAAAAGAAAATGTATCTAATTCATGTAAGGAAACCAGGGAAGGGAAATATTTAGAAGGATGCTGTTTTCATATCCTTATAAATCTGAAGCATAACCAGATACATCTGTAAACAGGTGTGTACAAATATACATATGACTCTGCTGGGTCCCAGAGGTGGGAAATGCATCAGGCAAAAAGGAAGCTTCCAGAGACAGATCAATATCATTGAGGTATTTCCTAACATGGTGCTTATGGGGAGGGACTCACTAATTAGGAGTGGAGGACCATTATTCTGGAAGAGATTTCCTCAATGTGGTAATGTGGCTTATGAGGAGGAGTAGGAAGGGATAATCTCAGAATTCCTGAGTAGACTCTTAGTTTATTCATTGCATCTATATCTCAGTTTCCTCATAAGTATGGGTAGTAATATCTGGATACCCTGAATATTATGAGGATCAAGTGAGAAAATATATGTGAAGCCATTTATAGATTTTTTAGACCTAGATATAAGTAAATAGTTAATTCTGTCATTAATTTTTGACTACAAATATCTCCCCAACCCCAGGCGACAAGATTCCCTATCTGGGAAAGGAAAAGGTTATGTCCAGATTTGTTTTGGGTTTTGTGTTTCTCATTTCTTTTAGCCTTATGAAGGAAAAAAAAAGTAAAAGCATCAACAAGAGTGTGTGTGTGTGTCTGATAAACAGATGGAAATGAAAAATTGTAGGATGATGGGGAAGTCACAAAAGGGTATGGACATCCCTGCTCCATCCAATGCCTGCTTCTTTGTCTCTGGGATGATGGATAACCTAGAGATCTCCAGCATTATCCTGTTTCCTCCTGTCAGTTAAATATGGTTTGTTACAACACATTATTTGAAACCTGATTGTGTGATTTAAAATACATTCTTCAGATGCAAAAAGAGAGGAGACTGAATGAAAACAAAGACAAAATTTTACAAAACAAAGTAAATCAAAATATTGGGCCAGATTTGGAACCTATCCTTGAAATCCAAAAGCTTGTTCTGACTCTGATTCCTCCTCCTTGGCAGTTCTACTGCTCATTCTTATCACCTGCTATTTTAATGAAACCTCCTGTTACCTGAATAGGGAGAGTATTTTTATTAGAGACATCTGGACTGATTTTCATGTTGAAAGCATTTGGTGTAAAACATGAACGCATTAAGCCCTAAGATCTCCATCCAAATGTTTCCTTTGAAAAGTGAAAATTATGAAGGAATAGATGACAAGAAGAAAGCAAAGGGAGAGTGGTCTTCTTCCCTATTCTACATTCATCCCCTGAAGCTGAATGGGGGAGAGTGGGGAGAGAGGGAAGATTGAGGATATGAAGCAGAGTAGAGAGAAGGGATGGATGCTTAACAGCTTTCAAAATCAGTAAGATTCAACTTGGTATAGATGCTGGGAAATAAGAAGGGTCTGTATAGACAGAAATAGTATTTTAGAGTTGAAAGGGCCTTAACGAACACATAGTCAAGCTGAATTATTTTACAGATGAGGAAATGGTAGTGCTGAGAGAGGAAATGACTTGTGAGGGTCATACAGGTAATAAGGGGAAATGTCAGTATTTGACCCTCATTCTTTGATGTTTTGATTCCCAAACTAGTGCCCTTTCCACAAACCCATTTTGAGACAAATGGACAGAAACACAGGAAGATGAATAGATAGCTAAGCTTTCAACAGATAAACAGATAGATACATATGGAAGATGGTGGCTTAGAGGCAACAAAAATTCAGACTTCTGTAAACCCTTCCTCACCAATCAGAAATACAATGCTTCCAGGGGACTGAAAACCAAACCTAACAACAGGATAGAGCTAGGAATCCTCCTCCTGGATCCAAATTTATAGATATACCCCTCAAAAAAGCATGAACTATAGAAAACATGGGTTTAGAGGGAAGGAAGAAGGAAGGTCCCAGGACCCCAAATGCACCTACAGCACTGACCTCCAGTGGTGGCTAGAATCTCTGAGCAGGAAAGGGTGCTAGTCTGGAGGGAGAACCTTGCCAGCAAAGCTGTGCCAGGCTCAGGGAACAGAGCTCAGGCTGTATAGAGGAAGTTGGAGGAGAAGCTCAGAGCAAGAAACCCAGTTACAGCCAAAATGCTCCATCTTGACCTCCACCTATTGGAGGTTTTGGCCTCAGGCCACAACTATCTTTGCAGACCAACTCTGACTATCTCAATCTCATCAATAAGGGCAGATAAGAAGCCTTCAGAGGGCAGAGAAGCTCAAACTCCAACACCAGTCACTGACAGACTGATCTGAGACCCTTGCTGACTGAGCTGCAAAAGGCAAAGGCTGCAACAAACTACAGGCAACAACCTTGACAACAGAACAGGAAGCCCAGCTCCTTTTGAGCTTCTACTCTTAGCTGGGGAAGGTCAGATTACCTGATCAAACAGCATAACAAAGAAGAAGTCCCTTCAGAGCAGAATAGCCCAAAATCACAGATCCAACACAAAATAAGAGGAGCAAGACTACAGACAACTACAGAGGGGAAAGAAGTGGGACAGATGAGTAAACAATAGAAAAAGATAAAAGAAATTACAATCAATAGCTTCTATCCAGGCAATGAACAAAGAACAAATGAAACAGAGGAACATCAAAGAACACCAAGCAAAAATACAGAAACTCCAGCGAATTGGACAAAGGCTTTGGAAGAATTCAAAATACATTTCAAAAAACAATTAAAAGAGGCTGAAGACAACTTAGAAAAGAACTTAAAAAGCAAATTAAATAATCTGGAAACAGAAAATAGAGTCTTGAAAGCCTAAATTAATCAGTTTGAAAAGAGACAAAGGAGATGAAAGATGAGGCAAAGAAAATGAAAGATGACCTCCAAAGAAAAATCAGACCAGAAGGAGAAGGATGACCAAAAATCCAGGGATAAAATTCAGTCTTAAAAAAAAAAAAAAAACTATAATACAACAACTAGATGCAAATGACCTCACAAGGCAGCAAGAAACTATAAAACAAATTAAAAGAATAAAAAAAAATTGAAGCAAATATGAAACACTTCACCCACTAAACAGCAGATTTAGAAAACAGGTCCAGGAGAGAAAACTTAAGAATCATTGGTCTACCAGGAGACCATGACAAAAGAAAAAGCCTGGATATCATCCTACAAGAAATTATGCAGAAAAATGCCCCCAACATTCTAGAGGAAGAGAGAAAAGTGAAGATTGAAAAAATCCACAGATCACCTCCTGTACTTAATCCCCAACTGACAACACCCAGGAATTTTATAGCCATTTTAAGAACTACCAGGCCAAAGAAAAAATTATTATAACTTGCTAAGAAGAAATCATTCAGATACCATGGAGCTACAGTTAGAATAACACAGGATCTTGCTGTATCTACACTGAAGGTCCAAAAGGCATGGAAAATGATATTCCGGAAACCAAGGGAACTAGATCTACAATCAATAATCAACTACCCAGCAAAACTGACTATATTCTTTCAGGGGAAAGTATGGTCATTTAATAAAATAGAATACTTCCAAGAATTTGTAAAGAAAAAATCAGACCTGAACAGAAAATTTGATTCCCAAACACAGAACTCAAGAGAATCAACAAAAGGTAATGAAGAAAGGGGAAAAAAAAAACCCAACAACTTTTTTTAAGGGACCCAATAAGTTAAAATTGTATGTATCCCTACAAGAAAAGAGGATATTGGTAACTCTTAAAAATTGTTATTGTCACCTGGGTAGCTAGAAGAATTTCTATATACTTAGAGGGAACAGTAACAAACCGTATAGGATAAAATGCTAAGACATTAATATGTATATAGATATCTGTATGCATAAATATATATATATATAGATAGATAGATAGATATAGATATGTAGATATAAACTAGAAGTAAAAAAAGAGGTTAATACTAAGAGAAATAGGAAAAGAAAAAAATGGGGTAAATTTATATGACATAAAGAAGCACATGGTAGGTGTGGGGAAGAACACCAATACACTAGAATGGTGAAGAGGTTGGAGATAGGAAATACTTAATTCTTAAATACATTGAAATTGACTCAAAGAGGGAAGAACAATCAAATATTTTTGGGCAGAGGATTGATTTGCATCCTATAGAGAAATAGAAGGGTTACAAATGGACTGGTGGGGAGGGAAGCAATAAAAGGGAGGGAGAGGGTGGGGGGTAATTTTAAAATATCATAAATAAAATAAGAGGGTAATAAGAAGGGGGAGTAGAAAGGGAAGTAAAATAAGGGTGGGAATTAGGGGGATTGATTAAAAACAAAACATTGGTGTAGAAGGAAATAGTAAAAGAAGAAAGGGCAGGACTAGGAGTGGAAATCAAAATGGTGGGAAATACACAGCTGGTAATCATAACTCTGAATGTTAATGAAATGAACTTACCCATGAAACTCAAGCAAATAGCAGAGTGGATTAGAAATCAAAATCCTACCATATGTTGTATACAAAAAACACACATGAGGAAGATAGATACATATAAGGTAAAAGTAAGTTGATGGAGCAAAATCTATTGGGCATCACCTGAGTAAAAGAAGGCAGGAGTCACAATCATGATATCTGACAAAGCCAAAGTAAAAATAGATCTAGTCAAAAGAAATAGGGAAGGTACTTACATCCTGATAAAAGGTAGTATAGACAATGAGGAAATATCAGCACTCAACATGTATACACCAAATGGCATAGAAATTCAAATTTCTAAAGGAGAAACTAGTGGAGCTCAAGGATGAAATAGATAGAAAAACTATACTAGTGAGATACCTGAACGTTCCTATATCAGAACTAGATAAATTAAACCAAAAAAACAAATAAGAGGTAAGAGAAGTGAATGAAATCTTTAAAAAAATATGATTAGTAGATATGTGAAGAAAAACAAATAGGGACAAAAAGGAATACACCTTCTTTTTAGCAGAACATGTTATATTCACAAAGATTGACCTTGACCATGTATTAGGGCATAAAAACATTGCAAACAAGTGCAAAAGAGCAGAAATAGTAAGTGTAACCTTTTCAGATCACAATGAAGTGAGCATAATTATTACTAAGGGTATATGGAGAGGCAAATCAAAAATTAATTGTAAATTAAATAGTATGATTATCCAAAATCAGTTAAAGAAAATATCATAGAAACAATACTTTCATTGAAGAAAATGACCATGATGAGACATCCTTTCAAAATCTATGGGTTGCAGACAAAGCAATATTTAGGGGGAAATTTATATCCTTAAGTTCGTATATTAACACATACACACAAATGCAGAGAGAGAAAAATATGGGGGAGGAGGGGTGAGGAAAATTTGAACTAGAGAACTGTGCTCCTATGCATGTTCCTAATTTGCCCACATTTTTTGTTACATTATTAGTTGTTACAGGATAAATGTGAAAAGACTGTAGCTGCAGTGTTGTAAAGGTTGAGACCTGAAGATTTTTAGGTGCTAATAGGTATTGGGTTGCATCAGAAACTAAAGAAGGAGTTGATAATAATTTTAAATTGTATGGATTTTTAGGATTGCAAAATGATTTTTTACAATTTCATAAAAAAAATAATGCAAGCATTTTTATCTCCATTTAAGATAATTTAGGCTCTAACTGCTTCAGTGACTCTTTATCTATGTCCAAACAGAGAGTATAAGTTGGTACCACTGGTCAATGAATTCCACTAACTTGAAGTCCAAGATTATTTACAGCATACCACAATGTCTTTCCATTAGAGAGAGAAAAAAAACAAACAAACATATATCCTTTGCCTTGTTTGGGTGGAAGAGGTGGTGCTTGAGGATAGCCAGTGGGTACAAATACATTTTTTTCCAAAAAGAAAGAAACATAATGGATTTGGAATAAGGATCAGGAGATGGAGACCAAGAAACAATGAAGTGATTTGCTCAAGGAAACTAGTACCAGAACAAATATTTGAACCTATGACTGCTGTGGCTAATATCAGGATTGTTTCCATTTCTACAAAGTTATAAACATGAATGTTATTAAAGTGTGATGGAGTCTAATATTTTTCAAAGTCTTATCAAGCTACATTTAAAAAATCTATAACATTTGGATTATTTTTGTTTTAATGTGGAAGAAATGTTTGAGGAATTGTTTTAAAGACTTTTCCAAATCCATATCCTAAGTCACCACATTTCATTCATTCATTTTTCATTCATTCATTCACAAACAAAACATTTTAAGGGTCTATGTGCAGACCTCTATATTAGGTATTTTAGAGAATACAAACATGAAAGTGAGGGGAAGGTATCCTCCAAAAACTCAAGGTCTAGAGGAGATACTTATATGTGTGTGTGTGGAGGGTAATATCCAATACAGATTTGAATATGCTAAGTGTTTAGTATGCTAAGAATTGTCTAAATAACTACTACATACAAAATATTGTGTGAGGTTCTAGGGACAGATAAAATGAAAATATAGATCCTCGGGGATCCTTCATTAAGTTTATATTTAACTAGGAAAGATGAAGTGCTAGGAATTCAGATAAGGAAGAGTTTGCTTTCATCTGGTTAGGTCGAATAAGACTTCAAAGAGGAGAAAACATTTGAACTAGGCCATAAATTATTAATAGAACTCACCTGGTAAATAGGGGTAAGAGAACATTTAAGTGAACCAGGAAATTAGTGGAACTGTAGTGGTGGCTTGAGTCAACTCCTAAACATCTATACCACCAATCTAGACTCCTGTCAGCTAAGTCACTATTAGGCTGAGTAAAGATAACTTGAGTGTACTTTGCCTCAGGTGGGTTGACCTAGGACAAGGTTGTGAATTTTTTGTTCTAGGAGTATATAAATAAAGTTCTTTAGGACATCATGTAGACAGCTCTTGAGACCCTAGAAAACTTCCTTTATGAACTGTTTTTATTATGTAGATTGTTTTGACTTGAGAGTTATTGAATATATTTTTACTAAAGACAACAAATATTTTAACCTTCAGGCTTCTAGAGGGTTCATTGTTTCAGATGTGAAACCACTACTGGGACACCAAGCATATACTCACATAGTAAAGGCAAAGGCAAAGAGGTGGGAAACTGTTGTGTTTAGGGAATAATCCAGTTTGACTAACTTAAAGATGATGAGTAGAGGTGATATTAGATAAAAGCATAAATGGAGACCGAAGCTAGATTTTAGAAGACCTTATATATGGGGCTTAGGAATATGGATTTTATGATTTAAATGGGAGATTTTGGAACATAGGACTATAACAATGAAAATTACATATTAAATAGATTAACCTGCAAAAATGTATTGTGAAAAGTTTTCTCTTACGGGGCTTTGAGGTTCCCCTAATTGTCACAATCTAGAAGACCTCTTTCCTAATCACCTCTCTCCAATTATATAGGCACCAATTGCCATTGCTCATTCCCTTCTCAAATTACCTTTTATGTATTTATGTGGATAGAAATTATATCCACTCATGACATAATGTAATTTCTATGAGGACAGCAGTCTTTTTTTTTTTCTTAACCATCACCTAGCGCTATACTTTGTACATAATAATTATGTGTTAAATTGTATTTTTACCAGTAAAACCTTGAAGGAGTCATTTGACTTGATTGTTTCTGGTTTTTCTATCAAATGAGTATACTGTCAAAATGAGTATTATATAATCTTCCAGCCCCAAGTCCCATAATCCTCTAACTATGAATATTATTGACCACCTACCTTCATTCCTCCCCAGTGGTTCCTTAGAAGATCACATAATCCCAGTGGGGTGTCTAGAATTTATGTCCCACAAACGTAGACCTTACTTAGTCATCTATCCCTGCATCAGAGTAGCATGGGGAAGAATTCCTATTCAATACCTTTCAAGATCTCTACAAATATTCATTTTATCCAATATTAAAAAATATGAAGTTGAAAGAAACTTTGTCTCCCAGAAAGAGATGTTCTGCTACCTTATATAGAAATCATTCAGTTTCAGGTTCTATTAGGGTTTAGTTGAAAATGAAATGCTGTCCCAATTTTATCACAAGAATTGAATTAATTAGCAAAAAAACATTTGCATGTATAATTTGTTTTTCTTCAGATGCACCAGGATAACAAGCTATTCTTTCACATCATTAGGTTGGAAACATATTATATTTTCATGCAAAGTAGAATCTGTTATTTTAAAATGTCGAATTCCATCATCTTAAAAATATTTGAAAAACAAACGTGTGCCAGACACTTAATTCATTGAACCTGGGTAAGCTTTCACACCAGTGGTCACATCCATATGATTTAGAAAGAGAAGGGACTATAATGATCCTCTAGTACAATCTCTTCATTTTATTGATGAAGAAACCAAGGCTCTGAGAAGATATGCCATTAGTTATGTATCAAGCCTGCACTATTAAATGCTTAATATGTACCAGGCACTATGATAAAAGTTGGAATGTATTTGACTTGCTTTAATGCCCCACAAAAAGTAAATGACAATATTAGGAATCAGATGGCCCCAGGTATTTTGCCCCCAAATCTACAGCTTTTTCTACAATTATGCCATGGTGTCTACCATTAATTCTCATGGAAGATTTAGACAAAGATGGTGGAAGGTAAGCTCTTTGAGGATAGTACTTGCCTTTGTATCTCTACTGACAAGTACTGTTCCCGATATGTAATAAGAAAAATTTAAATGTATACTATTAGATTGCATTGAGATGGAGATTTAAAAATTTTATTACAATTCAATTAAGAAATATTTATTAACTCTCTCCTATGTGCAATGATTGATACTTGGTGCTAGGAATCAAAAAAGAAAGAAAGAAAGAAAGAAAGAAAGAAAGAAAGAAAGAAAGAAAGAAAGAAAGAAAGAAAGAAAGAAAGAAAGAAAGAAAGAAAGAAAGAAAGAAAGAAAGAAAGAAAGAAAGAAAGAAAGAAAGAAAGAAAGAAAGAAAGAGAGAGAGAGAGAGAGAAAGAAAGAAAGAAAGAAAGAAAGAAAGAAAGAAAGAAAGAAAGAAAGAAAGAAAGAAAGAAAGAAAGAAAGAAAGAAAGAAAGAAAGAAAGAAAGAAAGAAAGAAAGAAAGGAAGGAAGGAAGGAAGGAAGAAAGGAAAAGAAAGAAAGGAAGGAAGAAGGAAGGAAAAAAGGAAGGAAGGAAAGAAGGAAGGAAGGAAAAGAAAGAATTCTTGATATCAATGGACTTGTAATCTGATGGATATAGTGAAGGATGACATGTAGCCAAATAACTGTGGCATAAAAGAGAGTGAGATTATTGTACAAGAGTGGTAAAAGGCTTTTAATGTGAGAAATAGATGAGGGGGTAAGATTCAGAAGCTCTGACACCAAACAGAGTCATGCCATAGAGGAAAGATGTGAAGCTGAAAAACCAAGAGCTATGGCCTTGATTCCATGATTTGTTCCAGTTTTTTCAGTGACCCTGGGTAAGTCGATTACCTTCTCTAAGCCTAGTTTCTTCCTTTGCATTAATGAGAAGATTGGATTACACAGTCTTTATGATCTCTTGCTCTTAAAATTCCTTGATAATAAAAGATTCTTATATTTAAATTTAAAAAAAAACTGGGGGAGAGGAGGATGCTATAGCAATTGAAAGAATTTCTGTGATGTTTTCCTTAACAATATTAATTAAAATAGATTTTCATAATGGATTTCCAGTCAATAGTCTTGAAGACCTTATGACTCAGACTAATTTTTGAACATATAACCACATTGATTAGCCTCCTTGTCTATAAAGTTACTGCCCATGAAACATCTTTTTCTAACATTTCCCTTTTATTTTATGATTAGAACTTATTATCATGAAAAGAAATTTGAAAGCTTTTATTGACTTTGAAACATCACAAAAAACAGAAGATCATCTAATAATCAAAATCTATACTCACAACTTGGAAATTGTGGGAAATTTGATTTTATACATAAAACTCATTAATGACTATCCTGATGAAATATGAAAACTTCTTCAAATAAACTAACAACTATATCTTTAACATAGTAGGGACAAAGAGATAATGTCTTTTTTTCCTAAGAGAGAGAGAGAGAGAGAGAGAGAGAGAGAGAGAGAGAGAGAGAGAGAGAGAGAGAGAGAGAGGGAGGGAGGTAGGGAGGAAGAGAGAAGAAGGGAGAGAAAGAGAAATGGAATGATTATAGAGAACCTTGGATTGGGAATCTGTGGTTTGTCTCTCTGAATTTCAGTCTTTTCATCTGTGAAATGGGTGTGAAGTATATTCAGATTATAAAATTTAAAGCTGGAAAGGGCTTTAGTGGCTATAATATGATTTCTTCTTCCTAGCTTTATTACTTAACTACAAACCCAACAATTCCATTCTATTTGTCTAGATGAAGAAAAATGATTAAAAGAAAGAAAATCCCTTTAATGTTTTCTGTTTTATTAACAGTAAATGTGCCATCTTTAATTCAAAGTTCTTTACTGTTGTGTGGCATAGGAAACAACCCTGTGGGGAGAAGCAGAGATACAGAGATCAATTGATTAATTTTAAGGAAATATAGTTTGAAGTCTTTATATTGGGCCAACTTTCTCAAGGTGTCCTAAATTCTATGCATTGACAATGTATTTCTATAACTCTCTTGCTTCTCTCTTTCCCCATTTTTTTCTAATATTCTTTACTTTTGCTCTACATGAGGAGTTCTTGAGTCCATTTCAGGGCTGCTCTACCACATTTGTTTTCTATCTTTCACCCAACTCCTACCTGTGGCTCCATGAAACTATAGCATGCTCAAGAGCCACACCCCAGTGAACTATCTTGACAGATGGGTTAAATCAGGCTGAGGGTAATGTATGGCCTATAAATGCATTGATAAATTCAGGGGATGTCTAATCCAAGCATGTAAAGACTCCCCCTGGTGGAATGGGAGGATGAGAACAATTTTTTCCAATGGCCCTGAAAGTGAATGAAGTAGACATTGTGGTGTTCTTGGAGCTTGTTCAGAAATCAAAGATCTTAAAGTCATCCACTGTATCCTGGGTCATCACCAGTCATCCCAACTTCTTTTATTTTAATTTAATTTAATATATTTTAGTCAATTTAGAACATTATTCCTTGGTTACAAGAATCATAACCTTTCCCTCCCTTCCCTCCCCCCACCCTTTCCATAGCCAATACACAATTCCACTGGATATTACATTTATCCTTGATCCATGTTGTTGATGTTTGCACTAGGATGTTAATTTAGAGTCTATATCCCCAATCATATCCCCTCAACCTATTTAATCAAGCAGTTGTTTTTCTTCGGTGTTTCTGCTCCCACAGTTTTTCCTCTGAATGTGGATAGTGTTCTTTCTCGTAGATTGTTCATGATGACTACATTGCCACTAATGGAGAAGTCCATTACATTCAATTATACCACAGTGTATCAGTCTCTGTGTACAATGTTCTCCTGGTTCTACTCCTTTCACTCTGCATCAGTTCCTGGAGGTTGTTCCAGTTCACATGGAATTCCTCCAGTTCATTATTCCTTTTAGCACAATAGTATTCCATCACCAACATATACCACAATTTGTTCAGCCATTCCCCAATTGAAGGACATCCCCTCATTTTCCAATTTTTGGCCACCACAAAGAGTGCAGCTATGAATATTCTTGTATAAGTCTTTTTTCCTTATTATCTCTTTGGGGTACAAACCCAGCAGTGCTATGGCTGGGTCAAAAGGTAGACAGTCTTTTAGTGTCCTTTGGGCATAGTTCCAAATTTCCCTCCAGAATGGTTGGATCAATTCACAACTCCACCAGCAATGCATTAATGCCCCAACTTTGCCACATCCCCTCCAGCATTCATTACTTTCCATTCCTGTCATGTTAGTTGATCTGCTAGATGTGAGGTGGTACCTCAGAGTTGTTTTTATTTGTTATCTCTCTGATTATAAGAGATTTAGAAAACTTTTTCATGTGCTTATTAATAGTTTTGATTTCTTTAACTAAAAATTGCCTATTCATGTCCCTTGCTCATTTATCAATTGGAGAATGGCTTGATTTTTTGTACAATTGATTTAGTTCTTTATAAATCTGAGTAATTAGACCTTTTGTGAAATTTGTTTCCCAATTTGTTGCTTCCCTTCTAATTTTGGTTGCATTGGTATTGTTTGTACAAAAGCTTTTTAATTTGATGTAATCAAAATTATTTATTTTACATTTTGTGATTTTTTTCTAGCTTTTGCTTGGTTTTAAAATCTTTCCTTTCCCAAAGATCTGACAATTATACTATTCTGTGTTCATCTAATTTACTTATAATTTCCTTCTTTATATCAATATCATTCTCCCATTCTGAGTTTATCTTGGTGTAGGGTGTTAAATATTGATCCAAACCTAGTCTCTCTCATACTGTCTTCCAATTTTCCCAGGAGTTTTTATCAAATAGTGGATTTTGGTCCCCAAAGCTAGGATCTTTGGGCTTATCCGACTTCTTTCTTGACCCTTAATTTACTCTGGAATAGAGTGTCTAAACATTTTGTGACACTCTACTTAAATCCAATTCATGCTCAAATCACAATATCCCATGATGTCACTGGTCTTTAAAAACAAAGGCTGAATAACAGCAATATCATTTTCCCCTACTCTATATTCCAGAAAAGGCATTTCCCCTGATACACTCTTTCTTAATCCTGTCTTGAATTATATTAAGGTGTATCCCTCAGCCCTTTAAACTAGATGTCCCATATAGCTGCTTGTTGAAATGAGCCTTCTCATGTTTCTATAACTTAATGTGATTCCTGTTTCCTCAGATCTTTCAGATCCTTCCAAAAAAAATCCAAACACAATGAAAACAAAACAAAAAGAGAAAAGCAAACAACTCTTTTCTGCCTTTGAGAGACAGAAAACCATAGTATCTAGAGGATCAGTCTTGGAGGCTGATCAGACTTGGGTTGAAGCTCTACTTCTGACAATACTAACTGAGTGGCAGATGATAAGTCACTTAACCTTAGTGCCTTAGGCAATACTGGTTAGCAATTAATTGATTAATCCACCCATAAGAATTTATTAAGTGTCAATTATGTGCTAGACATTAATCTAAGCTCTGACAAAATTAAAACAATTTGGCCTGGAAGAGCTAATAATCTAGGAAACATATATGTGTGTCTATGAATACATATATACATATGTGTATAATGCATGTATATGATAAACATCTGAAAAATAAATGCAAGGTAATTCTGGGAGGAAGGATGCTAGAAGTTGGAGAGCAGTAATCAAGAAAAACTTCCTTTAGAAAGTGACTCTTAAAGGACAGTCTAAGAGACAGAGTAGGAGGAATGAGTGCCAGACATCCCAGTACAATTTAGTTAGAAGGACATGAAAAAGAGAGAGCAATGTGTGTGAATAAAGCAGTTTGGCTGGATTATAGTATAACTGCAACAATAACATTCATATAATGCCACATGTCAGGCACCAAGCTAAGAGCTCTGAGATTATTATCTCATTTGATCTTCATAATAGCACTGGGAAGGAGGTGTTATTACTCTCATTTTACACAGGAGGAAACAGAATAACAAGTTAAATGACTTACCCAGAGTCATATAGATATTAAGTATCTAAGCCTAAATCTGAATTCCATTTTAACCTGATTCCAGGTCTGATATATATATATATATATATATATATATATATATATATATATATATATATATATATATATATATATATATATATATTGGTTGTCTCTTGAACCGAGGATGACGATTGTCTTTGTGCGTTTTTGTGCACAAAGACACTTGTGCATGAAGATTTAAGTGGAAAAGTCGATGCACAGAGACAGTCCCCCTCTCTCGGCGTTGGAAGCCTGGGTCCAGTGGCAAGAAAAGTCGTTACACCTGGAGACTTCCTCAGCTGCATTGGATGGCCTTGTCTTTTGTGCTCCAATACGCCCTGAGCATTCCATAGTGCTTTGCTGCGTCGCCCTCTCAGCCATTGAACCTTCTTATTGGTTTCTTCCGCCTATTCTGCCGAAGCAGTCTTCACATGCTGGGTGAGCAAAGCCCTACTTCACCAGGGGTCTGCAACCCCAATGGCTACCCTCACAAGGTTTATCCGGCCTGTCGAAGCCGTTGCCCAGGGTGTGGCCGCTGCTGCATGCTAGCAGCTACTAAGAGCCACAAGTGAGAGTTGGGTGTCAGGTGAGGGTCAGTGGCTGGAGAGCTGCCCTAGAAGGGCACGACAAGCCCTCCATACCAGAGATATTACCCCTCCCTGAGCACCCCATACACCCCTATATATATATATATATATATACACATATATATATACACACACACACAAACATAGTAGTAATGAGTAACAAGAATGGACAAGTAGGAAGAGGCATAGGTAATAATGAGATTTAAATGACCATTTAATTAGAGATGTTTATATTTGATTCTAAAAGGGAGCAGTGAGCCTTTGGAGTTTATTGAGTATGGGCAACTGGGTCTCATCAACATTTAAATCACTTGGATGGCCCTGTGGAAAATAGTTAGAAGGGGGAGAAAATTGAGGAAGGAAGACTAAAGAGAAGTCTATTGCAGTATTCCAGTCAAGAAAGGAGGGCATGAACTAAGTGGAAAAATGAGGACCTATGAGAGAGAGAGAGGGATTATGGAGAGAGAAATGATGAGACAAATGGTAAACGAATGAATATATGGGCTGACCGATAGTGAATTGTCAAGAATGACACTGAGGTGGTGAACTCATCTGACTGAAAGGATGGTGGTACCCTTGATAGTAATAAATGAGTGCAGAAGAAGGTTGGATTTGAGGGAAAGGATAGAGAACCATATTGGACATGTAATGGTGGGATTGTGAGTTCCCCACATAAATGAAATCATGAGTCTGTGTCTACATAAAACAAACAAAATATATTTATGTTATTCTAACTTGGATTATAATTATGTGTTTATGTATCTTTTCCTCACTATTAGTCTATGAACTGCTCCTGTGAAGAAAGTGTTTATAATTTTTCATCTTTATATTGAAGCATCAAAGATAGTTCTTTGTATATCTCTGGGTTTTGGCAACTTGGCTCCAGGGAAAGATCCAGGAACAAAGGGAGGAAATTATAAATGGATAATTTTAGGTTTAATGTGAGGAAAAATATTAACAATTAGGACTATCCCAAAATAGAAAGGACACACTTGGGAAATAGTTGGTTGCCCCTCATTGGGAGGCTTATGGCAAAGACTCTATGACCATTTTCCAAGAGGTTTTAAGAAATATTTTTAGGGTATGAATTGGAAACTGATCTGGATAGACATATGTGCGCAAACACACACACAGAGTTACATATACCCACATATAAAGTTGTCCCTCACTATATCTGAATAACTTATCAGCTTAACTATGGGTTTAATATATATATATATATGCATATATATGTGTATATATATACATATCTAATTCTGTATTGCAAAGTTACAGTTATCAGGACACAATGTTAGTTGATGGAATGAAAGACAAACAACCACAGTGCTGTGTTCTGTATCCTAGATGCTGATTGGCTCAGTAACTGTAGGCTAATAAGAGTGTGGAAAAGGTCTATAGGAGAGTGGGAAGGATTTTAAAAGCCTTAATTATATATAATAAAATGAATATAACACCACTATTTTGCAGATTTTCAGCTACCACAAAGGTCTCCGGAACGTAATTCCTAATAGGTGAGGGATCACTGTATCTCAGTATGTATTTATTATGTGTATTTAGGATTTATATATATGCATGTAGATATATTTATAAATGTATGTACTATATATATTATGTATAATACACAAATAATATGTACATATAATAAACATACATGGCCACATTCATAAATACATTCCTAGATATTCTATAATATATACAAATATATTTAAGGTATATATTTATGCATGCAGGTATACATTTTTATATCCATATTCATAAATACACACTTAGATTGCATGCATCTATGCATGCATTTATGAATATGTACATACACATGTATCTCAGCATCAATTTATAGATACACATATATCTGTATGTGTTTGTACACGTATATCTGAAAGTCATCTTACCAAACTCAATCCTTTCTCTCCTTATCCTTCCTTTCTTCAAACTCACATCTGTTCCCTGAAATCCAACTACTATCTATGCAGCATCTCCCAAATATCTATTCCTGAGTTCAACTTGATCTCAAGGACTCACATATCTTGATGTCCTATTATTACCTCAAGTTCAACATATCTAAAACCAAATTTATTATTACCTATCATTCCACTAAGCTTCATTATATCTTTTTCTCCTAAACCTTCAAGAATAGAACTAAGCAATACTCAAATTCCAGAGACAACATTGGTATGAATTTGTGGTTCAATCTCCTTTATGCCTCATGACAACATAGACTCTAGTGGTGCAGGGAAATGCTGACTGGTTGGGAGAAGATCATGGATGAGGTACTGAAAAGGAACATAGATTCCAGAATCATTAAGTCAAAAAGTTTATTACTCTCTGGCAGGCAAGCCAACAGCTCCCCAGACCTTTAGTCTCAGGAGTAAACATGGGTGAGTGTGTACACTGGGATTCCAACAGTGCTTAAAAATCCAGAACTCTGGACCTCTGTTCTTATATCCAATTGTTTTTGCTGGGCATTTCACAGGAATCAAGTCAGAAGGGGACTGTGGGAGAATCAGTAATTGAGCTGCCACACTAGGTACCCTTATTGTCCACAAAGGCATTATAATTAGGAAAGTTTTCTCAGAGGGTTGAGGGGGAAGGTCTTGAATATTAAAAGCATTTTATTTATTAATTTTTCCATTCTTTCCTTTTAAACCCTCCCCCACTAAGAATACAATAAAAATGATATCAATTATACATTTGAAATCATACAAAGCATAATTCCATATTATAAATATAGCAAAAAGAACTAATGAATAAAAATAGAAAGTTACACTTCACTTTGTACCTCATTCATCAATCTTCTCTCTCTCCAGAGGCAAACAGTATTTTTTCATCATGAGTCTTTTGGAATTGTCTTCAATGATTATATTAATCATAATAGCCAAGTCTTTCACAGATGATCATTATTACAATATGCTTTAATTGATATCCCAATGATATCCCAGTTCTTCTCACTTCATTTTGCATCAGTTCATATAGGTCTTGTCACATTTTTTTTTCTGAACCCTCTTCCCTCTCCATTTTTTATAGTACAACAATAATCTATCTCAATCTTATTACATAACTTGTTCTGCCATTTCCAAATTGATAAGCATCCCTTTATTTTCCATTTCTTTCCCATCACAAAAAAGAGTTGTTGCAAATATTTTCATACATATAGGTCCTTTTCTTCTCCTATCTCTTTGGTATACATACTATCAGTATTGCTAGGTCAAAGGGTATTCATAGCTCTTTGGCCAGAGTTCTCCATAATGGCTGGGTCAGTTCACAATTTTTATCAAGAGTTTATTAGTGTGTTTATTTCTATTTCCCCTAAACCCCTCTACCATTTGTCATTTCTGATAGGCATAAAGTTAATCTCTCAGAATTGTCTTAATTTGAATCTTTCTAATCAATAGTGTAAGTATTAATAGCTTTGATTTTTTCTTTTAAAAACCCCTTTTCATATCAATTGACCACTTATAAAGTGAGAACTGTTTCTTATTTTTATAAATTTGACTAATACTATATTTAAGAAATTTCCTTTAGCAGAGAAATTTGCTCTAATATATATATATGTATATATATATATATATTACTTCATTGTCTATGGCTCCATTTTTGCAAAATGTAGTTTCTGTTATGATCTTTTAATTGGATCTATTTTTGATTTTGCAATATCTGAGATTGTATTGGCAATCTTAACTTTTTTTATGTTAGCTGAAGCAAAATCTACTTTGCTCCAATTCTTTATCTTAATTTGATGTCTCTTTCTGTTTCAAGTATATCTCTTTTAAACAATGTATTGTTGCATTCCTGTTTGTAATCCATCTTGCTATCTGATTCTGTTTTAAAGGAGAACTCAACCCATTTCCATTCACAGTTATGATTTTTGTGTATTTTATTCATCCTATTTACCTCTGTTTATCCTTTCTTTCATCCTGTCCCTTCTCAAAAGTCTGCTTTAATACCACAATCCTTCAGGAATTCAGGATTACCTTCATAGTATAATGAATGTTAAATACATTTGCATATTATTTATGCTCTTTAGATTATTATTGTCTCACCAGAAACCATACTTGTATGCTCAGGTTTAGATCTATTACTAGCCTCATACAGGTATGTGGGACTCTCCATATATTTATCATATTTAACTAAGAACCCATTTTATCTTTTTAACTTCTTTCTTACTTATTAATTTATTTGTTTGTTTTTGCTTCAATTTATTTCTGAGGAGATAGGAATTAAAGACCCTCACTATTATTGTTTATCTACTTCCATCATCTCATTTAGTTTTTTTTAACACGATGCAGAGAAGTACGATATTAATAATGATTAATTATCCATAGAACACCCCAACATACTATAGTTACCCTGATCATCCCTTCTGATTGTTTTTATTTTAGCCCCCATCTCTGTCAGAAACCATAACTACTACCCTTGCCATCTCTGGATCAGCTGAGGCAAAGTATATTCTGCCACATCCCCTCACCTTCACTTATTGTAAACAACACATTTGCAGCTCCTGGTTTTGACCCTTCTGCTATCCGTTTTCCTCCCATTAGTGAATTCATCCCATTTACACTAAATGTCATAGTTACTAGCTCACCATTTCCATATTTTCTGTTCCTCCTCACCATTTTATCCCTCTCTTCTTTACTTTCTATTGTACCCCTCTTCAGATGCCCAATTTCCCTTGACCAGTATATCTCTAATTCACATTTCTTCCCCCAAATCCTTACTTATCTTCTCCCTTGATTGGTCCATCTTTCCAAAAGTTTCTCCCTTGTCACTACTACTTTATGATTTAATTCTTAGTCCATTCATCTTTCTAAAAATCCCTTCCTTATGCCTCCAAACATGCCTTTTCTACTCCCTTTTATGATTTTAATTCTAAAAATCCATCTCCTATCTTGTCTTAAGAGTATTTCCCTTATATCTTCACCTTTCCTCTTGATATGTAATCCCCTCTAGGAATCCTAGCATTCTCTCTCTCTCTTCTCATCCCCTTTCCCTCCTTCCTCTTAACCCATTCTTCCTTCTCCTATTTCTTCTGCCCTCTGAGAGGGCTCCTAAGCACTACCTTATCCCATCTCCCTTCATTTCTATTTCTCTGTACATTAAGAAAAAAATTTACCCTTTTTGGGGGGTATATTGTTCTCTCTTTATGCCAGTTCTTATGAGAGTAAGATTCTAATACTACGAGTCCCCCACCCTCTCCTTCCCTTCTCTGTGCCAGTTTCCCTACTTATTTCTCCTCCATATGAGAGACTATCCTACCTCCTTCTCTTCTTTTCTACTACCACTTCAGCTCATTCCCTTCCATTCACCTCAACCTCAATTCTTCTATCCATATCTGCTCCTTCAAAATACCCAGGCAATACATGATATTTTCCTATACAGGAATCAAACAATTGATCTTCTGGATTGCTTATGATTAGTATTTCATCAATGCATTTGTATGTTTTTTTTAAACCCTTACCTTCTGTCTTGGAGCCAATACTGTGTATTGGCTCCAAGGCAGAAGAGTGGTAAGGGCTAGGCAATGGGGGTCAAGTGACTTGCCCAGGGTCACACAGCTGGGAAGTGTCTGAGGTCATATTTGAACCTAGGACCTCCCATCTCTAGGGCTAGCTCTCAGTCCACTGAGCAACCTAGCTGCCCCCTTGTATGTTTTTTATAGATCAAATTTCCTACTAAATTCTGGATTTCCCCCCAGGAATACTTGAAACTCCTTTAACTCATTACATATCCATTTTTTACCTTTTACAATTATGGCCATCTTTGCTGGATATGTTATTCTTTGTGGAGAGCCCAATTATTTTAGTCGACAAAATATTATGTTCCATGTTCTGAGTTCCTTTAATGTTGCAGCTACTAAATCTCATGTTAGTCTGACTATAGTCCAAAGTGTTTAACACCCCCCACCATATTGTTTATAGTACTTTCTGCTTAATCTGGGTGCAATGTAATTCTTGAAAATGATGTGCCTGTGAATTTTCATCATTTGATCGCTTTGATGTGGTGAGTGGTGAATTTTTTCCATTTCTGATTCTTGAATTTTGGGGCAGTTTTCCTTGATTTCTTGGACTATGTCATCTAGCCCTTTTATGATTGTAAATTTCTGAGAGTCCAGCTATTCTTATATTGTCTATCCTTGAACTCTTTTCCAAGTCAGCTGTTTTTGTGATGTTTCATATTCTCTTATATCATTTCATTCTTTTGATTGTGCTATTTATTTTTTTTTGTTGTCTTAGGAAATCATTAAGTTCTTTTTCCAATTCTATCTCTTAAATTATTTTCTTCCATGAGTTTCTAGATCTCTTTTTCTAGTTGGGTGATCTTTCTTTCATAGTTTTCTTGATTTTCTTGCATTGTTCTTTTTTCCTTAATTTTCCCCCAAACTCTCATTTTTTTGAAGTCTTTTTAAATGTCTTCCAAAAGTTCTTTTTAAGCTTGTGGCCCTTTATTGTATCTCTTTGTTTTTCTGAAGTAGGTATTTTTACCTTGCTATCCTCTGAGTTTGAGCTGAGGTCTTCTCTATCTTTATAATATCTATAAAAAGTTAATTTTTTACTACTTCTGTTCATTAAAAAAAATTCAGGAGTCAAATTACTATACTTGACTCCTGCATTTTTCCTGGACCCCTTGTGTTCTTAGTGTTTGTTCTTAGGCTGCAGAATGTTTTGTGTGTTTGTTTTTTCCTGGGTCCTATTTAGTTATTCCAATTTTTATAGCCCAGGGCCTGATGTACTCCAGGATTCCCTTCTCAAACCCTAGTGTGTGATTAACTTCAGATGCTCCAATCAGAGTCTGTGGATAGTTTGACTACTACTAATTTACCTCCTTCTATGGTAGCTACCAGGCACTCCATTCTTCTGGGAGTGACCAGAGCTGATGGGGCTCCGGTCCCTCTACAACTATACCCATTAGTGTATACTTCTTCCTCACTTATCTTCTCCTACTGCCAAAGCCCAGGACAGAGCAGGTATCTTAAAAGCTAGTGGGCTCAGCAAACAAGGTGAGATTGCCAGTTGTTGATTCCACTTTGTTTATTCTGCTTATGGCGTGCTTATGGCGTGTTGGAGCATAAAAGACAACAAGGCCATCCAATGCAGCTGAGGAAGTCTCCAGGTGTATCGACTTTTCATGCCACTGGACCCAGGCTTCCAACACCAAGAGAGTGGGACTATCTCTGTGCATCAACTTTTCCACTTAAATCTTCATGCACAAGTGTCTTTGTGCAAAGACATGATGAAAACGCGCAAAGACAATCGTCATCCTCGGTTACAGAGAGACTACTAAAATTCTGTTCCCATTCTCATGACCTGTGGTGGTAGAACCAAGGCCAGAGAAGTCAGAAATCTTCCTCTCTAGTTGTCCCTGGCTGTCCAGATTAACTCCTGACTCCTGTTTTTGCTGCTTTTAGTATTAACGTTGTGCAGTTATTTTTTTGTGAGGGCTATTAGGAGGGCAATGAAGCTTCAATCCTTGCTTCATCTTCGATGCTCTCACAGTGGTAAATCTTGAAGATGGAGATATCTCATGAGGCATTATTTGACTTTTCAAATACAAAGTACTTAAACAGATATTCACAAGCATCTGCTGGGTTTGTTTGGTATTTTCTTATTTTTTAATATCTGAAAAACAAGAATCACTTATTTCCTGCATCCAAGGAACTTACAATTGACTGTGGAAATATAGCATGCATACGAAAATGTAACAGCCAAAGAGAAATAACCATGAGGGGATAAGAGAAATGTTAACAGTGATAGTAGCTCCTGAACTGTGGCTAGAAGGAAGATAGGAATTATGAGAATCCAAAATAAAGATGAAAGGAGTATATTCTCCCATCCATGGAGAATACTGTGATTTTCACATGGATCTATATCCTTGAGGATTTGGATGTTTTCTTCTGTGATGCAAATTGTAAAATATCTGTGCCTTCCCAAAAGTATTCAATACAACATGCTAGTGAGAGTGACTTTACTGAAGTGATTTTACTTTTATTTAGGGTGCCCACTTGATGTCTCTTGATCTTTCCTCATGACCATCAAGTTTTCTATTTATTATAAATGTTCATGATGATTTTTCTTATATCTCTTCTTCTTTGAGGTTATTCATGGGCCAATTTTAGCAACTAACAAATTATTCACCATATGCTTCTCTGCTCTCTGTTTATTTTTTCACTTTACATTCTTTGAATATGGTCATGCTTCAGAACTCAGTCATATAGCATCAGCACAAATTTGTTCTTTAAAAAGATAGTCTTTGTATCTGGAAGAAACTTCGGATTTCTAAAGGAGCTTCACAAATTCCTAAAGGATTTTGAGGAAGCTATATCCTTCTGTTTAATTCTGGGGCAAATATTGGTCCATTTTTGTTTGATGTTCAAAATGGAAATTTGACTGTTGATTGGAAAGTTCAGGAAGTTGTCCATCTAAATCTATGTCATATATTTTATAATCCACTTAGTCCTTCCTTTATATTGTTCAATTTATGGTTGGACTGAATATTTAATTGGTTGCCAGGGATTCAATTTCTAAATCCCAAAAATGAATTACTAAAAGTTAAATGGAATTTATTGTAGTTTATTTTTACATTAGAGGGAAGTTATTAAGGAAGAGAGAAAAAGGGGAGAGCAGGAGAGAGAGCTCCAGCTTCCTCTGGGCCAGGTAGAAATTCTAAGGCCCCATCTAGGGGAAAGGAGTCTCAAGACAAGATGATGGCTCTTTCCCAGAGGCTCCTGCCTCTAGAAAGGGCAAGGAAGGAAGTCATCCATTACACTCACCACGTGTCAGTTCAATCAGCAAGATTCTTTATCAGCCATCAACTCCAGCAGGCTCCACTCCAAATGTGTCTCTTTAAAACTCCAAGTGTCCCTCTTCAATCCAAATGTCTCTTCACTCCAAGTGACTCCCTTCAAATGAGTCTGTGTGTGTCTCCGTTTTCACTTTTAAAGACCTTTTTCTCTTGTGTCACTTCCCATAAATTTTTATGTTTACCAATCACAGCTGACACTCCACTCTAGGACTGCCCACTCTTTCACATGTGGGTTACAGACCTCCCACTCAATGTATGAAATGCGTGTTTACAACTTTTTGTGGCTAAAATCCAACATGGGTAGATCTCCATACTCAACTTTAAGTACTTTGCTTTATATTTGGTGATGAAAATCTAAAAATAGACAGGAGATTACAATTTAATCTTCACAATCAAGGAAGAACTAAGTACCTTCATTGTTACAATCAGAAGAGAGCCAGATCCAATCTTCACAATGCCCTCCTGATCATTATTGGGAGACTAGTCTCCCCATTGATCATTTAACATAATCATCTTGTAGCCCTAAAAACTTCAAACTATAGATGTATATAATATTTTGCTTTCTAAATGGAAATTACAATAATTAGAGATAAGAGGGAACTAGAAAAGAGAAAGCAAAACCAATGTTTTGCTAGGCACATGGACAAAAAGCCATATTAGGGGGCAGTCCCCTTTGGCATAAAAGTGCACATTTGCAATAAATGTTCAATCCCCTTATGTTCAATTGATTGAACTCAAAAGTTAATTCTGGATCTTCTTGATGCATTATAGGTTTCTGCAAGCATCTTTCTTCAAAGAGTTCATTCTCTGGATTCAAGGAGTTAGCAAATTTCTTTTCCTGAAATTCTTCTTAAACAAAATTTTAAATCTTAAATCTTGGATTTTATATAAAAATACAATACAATCTCCCCTGAAGAGGGTCTTCATCAATACCCGGATCAATTCAAAGTGGTTGAGTTATGGGTGTATGAGTCAATTATCAAAATAAACAAAAACAAAAACATAGAAGAAAATAGAGGAAAAAAATTAAGCTTTTGAGACAAATTCAAAATCAGAATCAAAATATCAAAAACTATGTATATAAATTTCTGAATTAATAAAGAATAAATTCATAATAGGCCCTTGTTATTAGGGTCCCATTAAAGTAAATTCCTGTCCTACAAATCTATAGGGGAAAAATTGTAGTAATGTTGTATTTACCCATTATAAGTCAGGACTACTGGAACTTGCCATAATATGACAGAAAAAAAAAAGGACTAGATTTTTGTGTGAAAAGGAAGGGTCATTCTCTAGTCTGACATTTCATCATTTTTAAGGATAGGAGAGTCAGTCTAGCCAATTGTTAGGTACTTTCATAGAAAGTATTTTAGAAAGAGTATGGTTCAAGTAGTCCTGCTACTTAACATATATCAAACACTGCAACCTAGAGCCTCACACTAGGTTCCAGTCCTTTCACATTGGCATAGAAGTTCATCAATCCCACATGGATTGGTTTCATTTTGACCTGTGTACTTTTTTGACACTTTTCAGGTTAAATTTGTGATTCTATAGCACTATTTAGATAAGTCTGTGTTCCTTTTTTTATCCCATTTCCTAGAATCAGACACAATCATAAATCACATTCTCTAAAGATATATCAATAAATGGCAGGTTTCCATAGTCTAAAGCTTTTTGGTTGTGCATTTTTATACCAAGCAAATGGATATCTTAGCTTATTGCAAAAATCAAAAAAATAATTAAAAGAGAATATTTTCAATACAATTACATGTGATTCAAATGGAAAAAAGAAAGAAAAAAGAGGAAAAATAAAAAATAAAATAAAGTACTTCATGACACAAATAAAGTGCAAAAATAGTACAGATTCATCAATAGGGAAGTCTTATTGTAATCAATAGTTAAATACAATCAATATGGTAAATTATTCATTATCAACAAAAGGTATTCATTTTACATGGCTACAATGAATCCATGAGTCCCTCTCCCCAATTTTAATAGCTGTCAGTGTAGTTAATAGGACTTGGAATGGTCCATCATAAACAGGTTCATTCATCAACCCAGTACATTTGAAATTCTTTATATACACACTATCACTGGGGTTTAAATCATGAAGCAAGAAGACTATTGGGCCTGCTTGAATAGCAGCTCCAGAGTCATGGAATTCTCACAATTTGGTTTGTAATTATCTGATATATGTAGCAATGGTTGTATCCCTTCCTAACAATGAGGTATAGGTAGGGGTAAATGGTTGTGCCTGAATAGGTGGATGTCCAAATAGCATGTCAAATGATGAGATGTGGATGTGTACATCACCTCTGAGTCTGCTTCTGAGATAAAATAGAGCCAGAGGTATAATTTCAGGACATTTCAAATGTGTCTCAGTGCATAATTTGCCAATCAGTTTTAAGTTCTCTCTTCATTCTTTCAACTTGGCCTGAGCTCTGGAGATGGTATAGTACATGGAACTTGGGAGTTAGCCCCAAGCAAGAATATGTCTGAATTAAAACAGAAATAGTAAAATGAATTCCTCTATCCGAGTCAATATATGTTGGTAGGCCAAAATGGGGAATAATTTATTTTAAAAGGACTTGGGCAACAAAAACAGATGTGAACCGAGCAGTAGGAAACACTTCAGTCTATCTGGTCAGCTGATCGACTATGACCAGACAAAATTTATGCTGTCCAGATTTTGACATAGAGATAAAATCAATTTGTAAATGTTCAAATGGTGTGTAAGTGAGAGGACATCCCCCAAAGGCTTTGCCAGAAAAGACGTGTTGATTAAAGGTCTAGTAGGTAGGGCAGGCTGTACATGCTTTAGAGGCTATAGTAGTTATACCAGGGGCTATCCATACTCTTTTAGCAGAGTCCACAATGCCCTGGGTACCAAAATGACCATTTTTATGAATAGATTGGCAAATTTGTTCATAAAAGCTTCTAGGGAACAGGGGTTTTCCTTCAGATGATACCCATACTCCATTAATCTGTTTTGCTTTAAATTTTTGCTTCCATTTTACTACTTCCTTGTCATTAAAAGAAAGGGATTGATCCAAATCATCAGTAATTGTTAATGGCAAAATTAATTAAGGTCCTTCTAAGGCTGCTATTTTGGCTACGATATCTGCTTGGTTATTTCCTCTGGAGACAGGGTCATTGCCACCTATATGTGCAGAGCAGTGAACTATAGCTATGGCTTTGGGCAGCTAGAGAGCAAAAAGAACTTCATTCATAATTTCTGCATTAGCTATAGATTTTCCAGCTGAGGAGCCATAGCATGCCAACTGCATGACATATTCCAAAAGCATAGCAGAGTCTGTATAAATTGTGACTCTTATCCTTTGCAATGATACAGGTGTGTTTTAATGCTGTGAGTTCTGCACCTTGTGAGCTTACATTTGAGGGTAAGGAAGCTGACCACAGAGTATCGAATTCATTAACTACTCCAGCTCCTGTATAGCACACACCTTCTCTCATGAATGAAGAACTATCTGCAAATAATATTATATCCAAATTATCCAATGGAGTGTCTAATAAATCATTACAAGATTTGTCAACAATGGACAAGATGTACAATCATATAAAGGTTCTCCAGAAGTTGGCAAGTCAGGAAATAGGTTGCAGAATTAAGAACTGCACAGCGATTTAGTATGATGTGTTCATTGTTTAGAAGTGTTATTTCATACCTAGTAATCCTTTGGTCAATAAATGCCTGTGTTGTATGTCTTAATAACAATGCCTCAACCTCATGTGGGCACATTATGGTAAGAGGGAATCCCAATACCAGATAGCTGATTTAGATTCCATTAATCCCACAGCAGCTACTCCTCTAAGACATGGTGGTGCTCCAGTAGCTTCTGGATCTATCTTGGCTGAATAACAGGCTACTGGGCATTGAGCAGGTCCCAAAAGTTGAGTTAGAACACTTGAAACTACCCCTTTTTGTTCATGTACATATAGGGTAAATGGTTTATCATAATTTGGGACACCTAGAGAAGGGGCAGACAGGATAGCCTGTGTTAAATTTGATAGAGCTATTAGGTGTTCTGTTTCTAATTTAAGTGGTCCATGGACCGAGTTTTTTGTAAGTGATAATAGGGGAATAGATTTCCCCATAACAAGGGATCCACTGCCAACAAAATCCTGTTGCTCCAAGAATCACCCTCAATTTCTTTTTAGTGGAAGAGTGCTTAATTTTTGGATATTTTTAATGTGCTTAGGAAAAATTGCGCTGGCACCTTAAATCCCAAGTTTTCTACTTTTGGGAGATACCAATGAAACTTTTCCTTTAAGATTTTGTGCCCTCATTTATGTAGTTCTAGGAGGAGGTGCTTACTATCTTCTTGGCATGCTTTAGCATTTGTTGAAGCCAAGACTAGATCATCTTATTAATTTGCTGTTTTTAAATTTTATATTATCAGTGTCTTGATTAAAAATTTGTGCAAAAAGTCCTGGACTTTCCACGTAACCCTGAGGCAGATGAGTCCATGTCCACTCAGAGACCTTCCATGTGAAGGCAAAAGTATGCCTGGAATTTTTATGTATAGGTATGGAAAAGAAGCCAGAGCAAAAGTCTACTACTATAAAGTATGTAGCTGTGCTAAGAATGGAACAAATAATAGTATTTATGTTGGAAACTACAGGGTGTCTCTTTATAACATGATTGTTCACTTCTCTCAAGTCTTTTACAAATCTATAGAGGTGCTTGCCATCAGGCCCCAATTTGGGTTTTTTAATGGACAGGATGGGGACATTGTATTCAGATATACAGGGAATTACAATGCCCTGGCGAATTAATGAGTTTATTACTGGGGTAATACCCTCAATTGCCTCTTTTGAAAGGGGGTACTGAGGAATAGAAGGAGGTGGCTAGATTTCGTTTTAATCTTCATAGAAACAGCTGATTTAAGTAAGCCTACATTGGAAAAAGATGTAGCCCAAAGAGACACTAGTATATCTGTAGGTATTTCAAAGGTGGGAGGCTCTTTTACATCCTGGATCTCTGAGAGAAGTACAGGGAGTAAATTTAAAGATTCCTTGGGTACTTCCAATGATATAGAGCCATCTAGAGCACAAATTATTGTTGCCTGTAGTTCGCATAGTAAATCCCTCCCCAGCAAGTCTGTGGGGGGTCCAGGCATTAAAAGAAAAGAGTGTTTAATGGTTAGGGGGACCACACATACCATGGAAGGAGAAAGTTTTGGAACCATTTGAGGTTTTCCTGATACATCTACTACATGTATAGAGCCAATAGTGTTACATTGTAGCATGAATTCTCCACCTTTAAGGTGACGTGAGGTTTCTTACTATGTGGGAGGGGATGTATAGGGTTAATTGGCATTAAAATATTGGGGTCTGGAAAATCAAAGGTTTTGCTGTATGATTCCAGGGCCTTCGCCTCCCCTCCCCACCAACACACCATCAGAAAGATGCTTGGGCAGTTTTCTGGGATTCTCTACACTGATGGGGATATTCACCATTGGTATAGTATGGATGAACTCCATTTTTTATATATTGTTGTTTGGTATTTTGTTGTTTATGTTCATTTGTCTCAGTTTGAGCACTGTCATTATTCTGATTTGCATTATGATTCCTATAGATATTATAGTTATTTCTATCACTCCTAAAGTTGTGATTTCTATGATTATTATTATAGTAATTTCTATAGTTATTATTTCTAATGTTGTTATTATTTCTTTTTCCCTGTATGCAGTTCTTTCAGACCATCATTACATTGCCTCTTTTTCTACAGTAAAGGCATGTTATTTAATTATCTGTGGATTCCTAAAAAGGGGATATGGTCTCTCCTTAATTTTTCATTTTTCTTTTTACCATTTCAATTTATTTCTGTAAGTCTTCCACTGATTTACTTTTTTCCTCATGTTGTTTTGTATGGTCCTTAAAAACATAGACTGCTACTCTCCTTAATTCTTCAAGACCCATACAGTCCCAGTTTGGGCAGCTAGTTTTACAGTAATCTTTTATCACTAAACAACAATTCTTAATGAATTGTTTACACATTTGTCTAATGTCTCTTTCTCTGGATACATCCAACCCAATATATATGTTCCCCATATCAATAAGTCTGTCCATAAACTGAGAGGGATTCTCATCTATTTCTTGTTTGGTACTTTTGAATTTAGACCATGAATCTGGTCTATAAGAGAACACTATCATGGCTGTCAATAATGCTTCTCTGGCCTAGTTAATTTTGTATAATCTGGTACAACATTGGGGTTCCAATGTGGATTTTCAGTTGGCCAATAATTTTCTCCCTTACCTCACTTCTGATTAGACAAAGAGATGACTTTATTTTTCTCTCTGTTTATCAGAAAATTTTCTAATAAAATTTTGACATCTATCCAAGTGGGGTCAAAAGTTTTGAATATGTTCTCCAATCTTTTTATAATTAATATTGGATCTTCCTCGATTGAGGGAAGATCTTCCTTGGGTTCATTTAAATCCTCAGGACTGAAAGGTGTGTGTTTTCTTAGAGATACCAAGTTCCAATTTTTATTGAAAGTTGAAATTTCCCTTAAAGGGAATAAACTTCTATCTGAATTTTGTCACATTTCTGTTTCTGGGCTTCTTGCTCTGTTTTCAATAGGGTAGGTAAGAGAAGGGGAAGGGGTGGGTAAGCTGAGGGGCTGTTTGCCCATGGTGCCATAAAGATGAGAGGTAGCAGAAGTATGGGAAATGAATTGGGCAGGGTGGGAAGGAGAGGCAAAGGTAGAAGGGGCAGGGGATAGGGGTGAGGATGCAGAGGGGAAAGGACAGGAGGCATGGATGGGGGAAGGTATTTAAGTTGTGCACCAGATAAGTTTCTTATGATATGTTTTCATAACATTTTATTAATTCCCATCTTTCCTGTAAGTCAGGACTGATATAGACAAGTAATTGAAAGATAATTTTCATATCAATAATGAGACCTTTATTGTGAAAATATTATCTTTTTAAAATATTTGTTTAATAGCATTTCTCATTCCTACCAATTCTTTTTCTGCAAAGGAAATATTCATGATATGAAAATGTGAGATTTCTGTAGTCACCAAGATTATAACCTCTCTCATTCTTTCTTCTTGACCCATGCTTCCAATAAATATCTTTTTATCCTTTTATTCTTTTATTCATAGCTTTGCATAAAATTAATTAGCTATTGAACAGCACATTTATTTAATTTGGAGAGTCTTACTGAGTTCTTTGTAGGATTTCTCTTCTATTTCACACTCAACAAAGATTATTGTATTGCCACAATTACTTTCATGATGCTCTTTTTAGCAGATACATATCCAAAGAACTTCAATATGTAATGACCAAATGGCCAATGACATAATGTATCTTTTTTTCTTTAAACATTCAATAAAACCAACTCTGCTTAGTCCTATCTTTTCCTTTTCAAGGAAGGCCATTGATCTGCAACTTTATCCTTTGTTTATAGTTTCATTTATATTGAGAATATCATGACTGCGATGATTATACTTCACTAGATGCCTAAAGAACAGCTTATCTAGATGCATGACAACAGGAAATGGTGCATTGAGTTCTACAAATAGCTAGTTTTTCAGGTTAGCTGAAATATAAAATATATGAATGCCATAGCAAGATGCTTAACATGTGTCAAGCACTTTGTTGGGGAAATAAATAAAATAAAAAAATAGAAAGATAGTTCTTTCCATGTGATTACATTATAAAGGAGGATGACAATACAAAAAAGGGAGATGAAAAGAGTGGGTGGTTGAAAGGGCTTAGAAGTATCCAACCCAGAAGCATGATGAAAAAGTCCTAAAAGGTACAAATGAAGTATCACTTCTGGGAAAAAGGGAGAAATCTATGCTGAGCCCCTTTTCAAATAGAGGTCCTGGAGTTCATATCTATCCCCTCCAGGCACAGGGTCCAATTGGGGGACAGATAATACTAATGAGATGTAAGTGCCAGGAAGATTCAATCTCTAAAGATAAGATTTCCCAAAGCCCTAGGTACAATTGGATATTTAAGGGTAAGGAGCTCCTACATGCTAATGGAAGAACCAGTGTGAGATATGAACTAAGGCATGGTAGTGAAGGCCAGAGTGGTTGGGGAAATAATAATAAAATATAGATAGAAAGGTAAACTGTTATTAGAATATGGTAAAAATTAAATTTTAATCAGAAAAGTCTTCATTTTTTCTGAGAGGAGCCAGAGATTTTATGTAAAGATATAACATTGTCTTATCCCTAACTTCAGAAGATCATTTTGGTCATTGTGAGGAGAATGGATTGAAAAAGAGAGATCAGAAGTTGGAAAAAAGAGGTACTAAAGTAATTCAGGTGACAATATATGAAAGCTAAACAAATCGTCATACAAGAAGAGAAAAGAGGATGAATATATGTATAATTGCCATAAAGCTAAAAAAAATCTTTTGAGAAAGAAACATTTCAGGAAAAAGCTCTGTAATCCTCAAATCTAGAAGATGAATTGTTTGAAAAAGGTACCATGAAGATGCCTGAAGAAAACCTCCACAGCATCAGAAGATCCAGCATGAACTTTGGAGTATAGCTAATTGAACTTTGTGGGGTTGAATATAATTATTTTCAATGTAAACTTCTATGCCACAGGGAATTGTTCCCCTAATTGGCTTATTGTTGATGTGCCTACCAAACATTGGTTTGTGCTCTCACTCTCTTGCTGTGTGTGTGTGTGTGTGTGTGTGTGTGTGTGTGTGTGTTTTATTTCCCTCTTATATCTAACTATTGAATATAGCGCCTTTAGCTAGAAGATCTTTGGTGATACAAGATAGTTATGTAAAATGATTCATTGGGGAGACTAGTCTCCCAAAGAATCACAGGGGGAAGTTTGAAAGGAAATTCTTGGTTCTCTTTGTCTATTCTGAGTTTGCACTTTTGAAAAGGGAATAATTGTTCTCTTTTCCTAGTTGGAGTTAACACTTTGGAATAACAGTAATTTAAGTACCCTTACTTAGTATCTCACTAGACTGAAAATAGGATTAACTCTCTTTTGTCTACTTTTGAATTAATCAACAAAAGTAAATACACTAATACTTAACCCTAAAGTAGGGGAAGTACAGAAACTCTTACTCCTAGGAGGAGAGTTAACACCTTTAGAGGTAAGAAGCCAGCAAGATACTTGGAAGAGATCCACTTTTTTTTCTAAGTCAAAAAGTTAAAAACTTTTGAATTCTTTAAAGAGTTCACACACTCAAAAATGTGTGAATCCAAAGGTGAGGACTCAGAAGTTTAACAATTTTGGAAACTGTGATTGGCCCTGTGAAGAGGGGTGAAGTTGAGTCTCCTAGAGAGTGCCTCCTGGAGATAGTCTTTGAGGGAAACTCATTAGAGACTGCAGCATGGATTCTGACATCAACTTAGACTATGACTCCTGGACTACTTGGTTGGGTAAATGAAAAGGCTGACTCCCTTCCTAGTTTCCTATGAAACTAGCTTCCATCTTGGGGGAGGTCAAGTGATTATTCAATACCAGCCCCCCTGGCTGAGGACCAGTATAGATATTTTCTCTAACCTTTTTCACATTTCTCTACTTTATTGTTTTCCCTCTATTTTGGTAAATAGACTGTGTCCAACCATTAAATTTAACCCTTAGATATAAGACATATTGGGAAGGTAGAAATCATAATATTTGGAAATTTTCTTAAATTATGTAGTAAGGGAGAAGAAAAACCAAAGATTGTATGTGAGGCTACAAAACTAGGTTATTTGGAAACTGGTGCTTCTTTAAACAAAAAGAGGGATATCTGAATTTAGCAAGTCACTGTGGAAGAAATTAATCTACTCTTATTCATGTGGACTTGAGTTACCAGCAGAATAGCCAGGAAGAGATGACAAGCTAGTAGTTGTTTAAGTGGATTGTAAGGATAATTTTAGGGTTGTGACCTAATCTAAATTAATTTAGCCACCAGAGAAAATCCCAAATAAAATACCTAAGTCAGTTTGGAAATTTATGGTGATTTTAATTAATATAGAGGGAGGGAATTAAGGAGAAGAGAGAGAAGAGGGTATAGGATTTCTCCCCTTTGGCCTGTGCCAGGGGAAGTTCAAAGACCTCTTCCATGAGATTTTTAAAGAAGATTAGAGGCTTTTCTAAGAGGTTAGTGTTTGGAAGGTAAAGGAGAAGAGTATAAGCCTAAACCCCTAGAGAGCTCAGTAAAGATGCCTCACCTGAACTAGGCTACTCAGCTTCTCCCAGTATAGTATCAAGGAAAGCTCACTTCCAACCCTGGACAATAGCTGCCACCATTCCAAGGTGCTGACAAGCTGCTGCCAGAGCCACTTCTCCATGGAAAGAACCCAGAGTGAGGAAGTGACACAAAAGATATAGATGGATTTTAAATCACTTTCCTGCATCTCACATGTATCAATGGTAGCTTAAGCTTGACTTTAGGACAGCCCAGGGGTCTGTCAGTTGTTTCTTATTTGTCATTTGTTAGCACATGTCTGTCATAGACCATCCTTCTAAATACTTAATCCTTAAGTATGGGTGTAGACATTCCTGTTTTTGTTAGACTAAGTAGGGTGGAGTAATCTAAAGTTCACAGGATCTAGAAAAGATATCGGGAGTCTATACTCTCTTCTCTTATTAGGTTGTAAAATCTTTGAATATATAGACTTGGTGGTCATCCATATAGACATAATAGGATTCATGGGGACAAATTAGCTCACCAATATAAAGAAGGGAAAGGAAGGGGGAAAGGAAAGGAAAGGAAAGGAAAGGAAAGGAAAGGAAAGGAAAGGAAAGGAAAGGAAAGGAAAGGAAAGGAAAGGAAAGGAAAGGAAAGGAAAGGAAAGGAAAGGAAAGGAAAGGAAAGGAAAGGAAAGGAAAAAGTGGAAAACAGAAGGCAAGGCCAGCCCAAAAGATCCCAGACATAGCAATAATACCTATGATAAATGAAAAGATGAGGATGACAATCTAGAGGAGGAAATTTAAGAGCTGAAGTCAAATAGTAAGTAAGAAAACCAGGACAGAGAAATGTCACAGAACCCAGGGGAGAACAGTGTATTCAAGAAGAGGGGTTGTAAATAGTGTGAAAAGTTTCAGAAATGTCAATGAAAATGAGAAATAAAAAAGTTATCAATAGTTATGTACTGGCCTTTAACTGCCCTGGTGGAAAAATCAAGAACAAGATTGTCACATTTCTGGTGAATTTATTTGTCCAGAGCTTCCAACAACCCAGAAATGCCCTATATCACTGAATCCTCATGCAGTTTTTTACTATTGCAGCAGCTCTCCTGCTACTCTCTCACCATGATACTATCTTTGACTGCCTCTGTCTTATCTTCTACCTACCTGAAAGCTTCCCACATCTATTTGACTTCACTGCATTGAAATATTCTCTTCAGAAATATTGAATTACTATTCTTAGGCTGGTTCTAAAATCTGTTTCTATGTTTATTTTCTACGAACCCAAAGACCACTATTCTTGGAAACTGAAAATCTTACTGTTCTTGATAAATTGGTTTATCCAACCTGAAATTTACTTTCCCTTAACAGCATCAGCATCCCAGTAAAGGAAATTTTAGAAGTTATTTGTTCATCCTATGGAAATTAAAACATTTCAATATTCTTGAAATTTAATACAGTTTTTACAAAATTAATCAATAATTTATTATATGGAAGTTTGATGTATACAAAAGGACAAATAATGCAGAACCACTACTCTTTAGGAACTTCTAGTCTATGAAGCTTTTCCTCTTTCTGAGAAAATGATTTCATTTATTCATTTCTTTCAGCTCAATTGAAATGGTGGATTTGTTTATGTTTTTAGTGTGTTATAAGCAAAAAGGTTGTCAATTGGAAGATAAAATAGAACTTGAAAACAAATTCATAAGATCTCAGAATTGGAAAGGAAAATGATAATAATTTTTTGTGTCAAAATTTACCTGAAACAAGAATCTTCTGCAATTCTGGAAAATGGTCATTCAGAGTCTACTAGAATACTTCCAGTGATGGAAAACTCACTATATCAATAAACATGTTGATTTGAGTGAATTGCACAGGTACACAGGTTATTGTTATAAGCAATCAGGTGATGCAATGGATAGAGAGAGGGCTAAGAGTAAGGAAGATCTTCATTCAAATCCCAGTTCTGATACTAGCTGCATTACTTTGGGCAAGTCACTTTATCTCTACTTCCCTCACTTTTCAAATCTATAAGATGGGGATAATGATAGTCCCTGCTTCTTAAAGATATTGTGAGGATCTAATGAGATATTTATAAATTATTTAGTGTAGCACCAGTTAAATCAAAAGTACCATATAAATGTTTATTATCATTATGATTTTATATCCTTCCTTTTCTAAATCTTCTATGGGATAAATATCTTAAATGTTTCAACCAATTCTCCTCGAGCATGATTTCCAGTGTTTTCACTATACCTTTTCACCATTATCTGTGATATGTCTCCTGACAGCCTCCAAATTTTCATTGTGCTTTTCAAAACATGCTGTCCTGAAATGTTCTTGGACCACAGTCTTGACTCAGGGAGAGGACAATGGAATCTGCCTGTCTCCATCTCAAGCAAGACTTAAACTTGAATTGGCCTAATCAGATCTTTCTTGATGCTGAGAGTAGAAACAGAAAAAATAGAGAGGTTATATTATCTGTTTCTACATCAATACATATTTCTCACCTATTAAGTCTATTGGCCACTATATAAATTCTTACCTTGTTCCTCCCCAGGAAACTTTGAATGGGCTAAATACTTCTCCTCGTTTAATAATGGTAGTTCTGATCAAGAGCAAAGCCATTAACATAAATGCAGATAAATACAAATGGAATAATGATATTCCCAATTGCTTCTGTGTCAACCAACTTGGCCCATCAATCTTGCCTGACTAGTTAAGAACGTACGGAGAGAATTTATAACCCAAGATGATTCCTTCTTAAAGCATTTGCACCTAACAGAGAAGGGGAGGGATTAATCATCCTGAGAGGCTGAGTAAACCAAATGAAAGCTGTTCATCTTCTGAGAGTCAAATCTCAGGTACAATTTTACTCACTGTTACAATAACTTCTCTTTCTGGGGACACATTATCCCCAAATGGAACTTTCCTTCAGGGATCCTTTCTGAGTTTCCTGGAAAACAGACCACTTTCAAGAGAACATGTGAGAAAAACTGGGCTTAGAAGTAATCCTCCATGTGTTTATTCTGGTTGCTGGTGACAGGAAGACTTTGCCCAAATCTGTAGTGTTCTTTTCCTAGTTTCTATATCCCTAAATTCCTCTTATCACTGCTTTTAGTCAAAGAAGTTCCCATAATCCTTTGTTAAGGGCTAGAAAAGCTTAACTATACTAAAATTCTCAATAACTAGAAGCAGGGGTATCATAGAAGAAGCACTAGAGCTAGAGTTAAAAATACTTAGCTTCATATCCTGGGTTCAATATTCTCTAACTGTGTAATTTTGGTTAAGCCACTACTCCTGTGTGGGCCTTAGTTTCTATATCTGCAGATGAGGAAATAATCTTTGCAATATATATCTCATAGGATTGTTTAGGAAAAAATATGTTGTATACTATGAAATATTCAGTCTTTCTTAGTTGTATCTGACTCTTCATGACATCATTTGAGATTTTCTTGGCAAAAATACAGTAGTGGTTTACCATTGCCTTCTCTAGTTCATTTTATAGATGAGGAAACAGAGGGAAATTTAGCTAACTGATTTCCCAGGATCACACAAATAGTAATGGTCTGAGACCCGGATTTGACCTCAGGTCTCCCTGACTCCAGGCCCAGTGCTCTGTCCACTACTGTATCATCTACCTGCTCATGGAAATAGTATATAGGAATATGAGTTATTAATGTTCTCTCTTATTCAAAGAATATTAAAATTCTTTCTACAGGCACTCAAGAAAGCTTATAATATTACTGAGGCAGAGAGACAGAGTGGAACTAATACTTATTTAACTGGGCCTCAAGAAACTTGAAATCAGCCATTAACTGCCTGACCAGTCATCTACTCTTTCTGAGCTTTACCTTAATTCTCTGTCAAATGAAGAGGTAAGACTAGATGACAAAGGCATCTTCTAGCTCGGATCCTCTGGATTTCATAACTTAGACCAACTTTTTTTTTTGGTTTGTTCTTTTGCTTTCTTTTGAATTTCTATTCCATTTAAAAGATTCTATTGAGGAAAAGAAGGAGTATACACTTGAAGAAGTCAGCATTGACCCTCAGAGAGTTCGCTAATGGTCTCAGATTACAAAGAGACATGTATAAGAGAGGGAAGCAGAGGCAAAAAATAAAAATATTGTTTTGAAGAGGGTAGTTAGATGTCATAATGGATAGAGAAATGGACCTGGAGCCAGGAAAACTTTTCTCTCTGAGTTCAAAACTGGCCTTGAATACTTACTAGCTATGTAACCCTAGGAAAATCATTTCAATCTCTTTTCCTCAATTTTCTTATCTATAAAATGAGCTGGAGAAAGAAATGTCAAACTACTCTAGTATCTCTTCAAAGAAAACCTCAAATGAGGCCATGAAGAGTCAGACACAGCTAAAATGACCCAAACAACAACAAAAATTAAAAGAGTAGTGTCAATAGAATTATATATAGAATAATGGCTTTAGGCATTAGGAGAGATGATGGTAAAGCCAGGAAGTAGAACCAAGCCTAATGAGAGAAAATATAGAATTGCCTTGATCACATGACATGATATTTTTAATGAACTAGTATATCTTTTTTTAATTAAAGTTTAATTAATTAATTAAGAATATTTTCCATGGTTATATGATTCATATTCTTTCCCTCTCCTCCTCCAACCCTGCTCCCATAGCCAATGAGCAAATCCACTGGGTTTTAAATGTATCATTGATCAAGATCTATTTCCATATTATTAATATTTGCAATAGAGTGATTGTTTAGAGTCTACATCCCCAATCATATCCCTATTGAACCATGTAACCAAGCAAATGTTTTTCTTCTTTGTTTCTAATCTCATGGTTCTTACTCTGGATGTGGATAGTGTTCTTTTTCATAAGTCCCTCAGAATTGTTCTAGATCATTGCATTGCTGCTAGGAGAGAAGTCCATTACATTGAATTGGCCACAGTGTATATCAGTCTCTGTGTACAATGTTTCCCTGGTTCTGCTCCTTTCACTCTGCATTACTTCCTGGAGGTCATTCCAGTTCACATGGAATTCCTCCATGAACTGGTGTTTCTAAGGTTAGAATAGTAATGCTACTGAAAAAAAATCAGCAAAAAAACAATTAAATTCACAAAGTGGATGAGAGGATGGAATAAGTAATACAAATTAAATTTCAGAAAATGAGTAGAGGAAGATAACCAGAAGAGACTGGTTGGGGTATAGGAGAAGGACAAAGATAAGCCATGTCAAGCTTATCTGAATGGAAAAAGGGAAGAGTTAAAGGGAAAACCAATTAATGAATAACTAAATAGATGAAAGAACAAATAAATTATGCCATAACACTTATACAACACAACAAAATAGTGTTTTTATCTTCAAAGAGTAAAGAACTTAGATATAATTAACTAAAATTAAAATGTAACTAGACAAAAAGGTACAAATATTTTCAAGTCATAGTTTAAGAGGGACAATGAGACTGCCCAAAATATGATGCTTAGAATATTGAGAGAAAAAGAATTGAAACCACAGGTAGCTATTTGGCCAAGCACCATTTTTCTTTAAATGAGTTCCTAACTGCAAGCTCAAATAAATTACATCCTAAGAGACTGAAATAACCTGAAGACATGGTTGTAAAACTACTACTACTAATCTTTGGGAATCATAGACAATAGAATCTGTTTCAAAAGATAAAAAAATAGAAAATGCTGTTCTGATTTTTTTAAAGAAAAAGTTAATACTATAAGTTATAAGTGAATGATGCTGAAATTGAATTCTGGTTGGGTATAAAGAAAATTCTAGAAAAGATTGTTTGAAATCATTTTGAAAAATAAAATGTTTAGTTAGCATTGGGAGCCAAAATGTACTAATTAGGAACATTATTCTTCATAAATTGTTTCTTTCGTTCCTTAAAGTCAATTGAAGTGGTTCATCTGCCCTAGGAATGGTACAGATGGATAAATAAAGTCATAGAAGAATTAGTCTATTCCACTGGTAGATTTAAGATAGTAAATTAGCAAAAGGGAAATCTCTCCAAAATATTTAGTAAACCCCTCTATAAAGATTTTTTTTTGGGAAACTTATGGGAAACAAATCCTCACGGAACCATCAAAATGCCAACTAGAATAGTAAATGGGGTTGGAATGGATGTGGATTTAGATATAACATATTATGATTTCAGGAAAGCCTTTGAGACACCTTCATCTATTTACCTCTCTATTTATACAACTATATATATATGCATATATGTGTAGATATGTACATATGTACACATATATATATTTGATAATATTTATTTTTTAAATATACAAAATTTATGCAATATGTTTGTAAAATGATGGAAGTAGGTGAACTGCATGATAATACTAGACAGATGGCTAATAAAAATAAGTAAATTTATAAATTGCTAAACAACTCTTCTGAAAGAGTATTAATAGACTAGTGGAACCTGGTATAGGTATCTGTCTAATTATATGATCTCAATATTTTAATCAGTGGTTCAGATGAAGACATAGAAGATCTGTTTATCTTATCTGTAAGTGACTAGATTGAAATGTAGTCAATTCATTGGATGGCATTATAGAGATACAAAAGAAATATGGATAGCACAATGAAAATCACCTCATACAAGCAAAAATACAAGAAAATGGAAATGTTTGACCTGAAAATGAGTAAATTTAGGAAGGATATGATTATTTTTATGAAAATATGATATATTAGGAAAGAAAGATTAGACTTATGGGTGGCAACAGAGGCAGGAACTTAGATCAACCAATCAATACAGCAGGGGCAGATTTACAGTAGGCATCCTTCAGTTCAATATAAATCAACTTCAAATAAGTTTAAATTGAGTTATGCAGCTCAATACAAGAAAGAATTGTCTTACAGTTAGGACTGACTGAAAATAGAAGAAGCTACACCAGTAGGTAATAAGCTTTGGGAAATGAACGTATTGTTCATTCAGTGGAAAAAGAAATGGACTAGGAATTGAAAGTCCCACCAAAGATTTCTCCATGTGATCCTATACTAAAACTATAGAAATGGATATACTGGGGCCAGTTTGTACCAGCTTATAAGACCCATGGTACAATTTTTAATATAACCATTTAGATAATATTAACTGACAAATGCTACAGATCAGAGCTTTATTTATCATTTTGTTGGTTATCTAGACTTAAGAAAGTGATGGAGAAAATGTTGATTACATTGATTAGCCTTAAAAGTGTGTTATGCTTTTTGGTGATCCAGTTGTTAAATATTTATCAACACACCATTGGCTATAGATAACAAGCAAAAATTGTCTTCATGAATTCTCTGCTTCATCTTCTATGTTAAAGATAATCTTCCTTGTCTTAGTAGTGTGACTACTTTGAGGATAACATGCATGACCAAAAATCTTGATGGAGTTTAGGGAGGAGGTTGGAGGCTAAAGAAGTCCTCAAAGATAAATCCAGCCTTCAATAGTGAGGATCCCTTCTTCAGAGTTAAAACTTCTAATGCAAATCAGGCTTTTTCAAAGATTTAGGAGTGTCTTAAATAAATAAATAAATTATATATATATATATATATATATATATATATATATATATATATATATTACAGAAGCTAGAGTGCCAGGCCTAAAGTCATGAAGACCCAAGTTCAGATACTTACTAATTATGTGACCTCAGATAAATCAATTAATTCTGTTTGCCTCGATTTTCTCATCTGTAAAAAGAGCTGTAGAAGGAAATGGCAAACAATTCCAGTAGCTCTGTCAAGAAAATCACAATTGAGTTCATGAAGATTAATACATAATTGAATAACAGCTTAAAAAAACATTGAATTCTACTATCTAGATGAGCAAATTGATTGGCATCAATTTATTTGGGACAAAATTCTACAATAAATTATTAATGTCAGAAAACATGTGATTCGCAGGTCTTCAATTTTTTAACTGCATTACCTTGAGCAAGTAATTTCTCTCTAGGACTGAGTTTTCTTTTTTTTTTTTTGTAAATTAAAATTATTAGACAAGATGATCTCTAATGTTTCTTTCATCCCTAATTCTATTGATGTTACTTCTGTTACCTCTAGATCTACTAATATACATCATCTTTATTCCAAAGGACATAAACTGATCAGATACCAGTCTTTTTTGTAGATGTTTCTGTGCTTTTGATGGAATAATGAGCAGAGGCTAGAGTACTGGACTTTGGGGTAAAGAAAAGACAAGCACAAATATCAACTTAGATTTGTCCTGGCTGGGATGAAGTGTAAGTCATGTGACCCCTCAAAGGCTTAATTTCCTGACAAATGAGCACTTATATCATTGAATTATTGTGAGGATCAAATAAGAATACAAATACAAGCTGTCTTCAATTCCGGCCCAATAAGGGCTTGGTTGTTAATTTTTTAGTGTAAGGATTTATACCTTGGAAATCAGCAAATGCTATAAATCAGGCTTAATTTACTATCTTGTTGATTTTTTAGACAAGAAAAGGGATAGAGAAGATGTTAATAATTCAGATTAAATGTAAAAGTTTATCTTGTGTACTTTGATTCCCCTGAAGGTCCTTAGTGATTACCTAGTTTAATCCTTTCAACTTAGAGATGAAGAAAATGAAGAGTGGAAAGGTTATGCAATTTCTCCAAGGGCTGAATAGTGCAGCAGAAATTAGAACATATCTCCTCTGGTTTTTAGATCCAATACTCTTCTTACTACATCATACAGCGAAGGTGGTGGAGTGATGGAATCACTTGAGTTTAAGTATAGATTCTGTCACTTTGTGTGACTTGAGCAAATGACTTAACTTCTATCTCCCTTAGTTTTCTTATCTGTAAAATGGGAATAATAATAGTGCCTACCTTCTAGAATTGTCCTGAGAACCAAATGAGATATTTGAAAGAGTTTAGCATAGTGCCTGGAACATAGTATATAAATATTAGTTATTATTATTATTAATAATAGCATGCTGCTAGAAAATGGTAGTTAAGCTTTCTAGGATATTAAATTCAGAATGAACCAGGACTTAGCAGAATAACTGATTCCTTTTTCTCCTTTTTCTACAGAAGAGGAAACTGTTGCAGATGTATTATTATAAGGAAAGATTTCTCAGACAAGGTCTCTTGACTTAGAAACCCTTGGTTCAAATCACCCTTCTGAGGTTTCTCACTAACAAGGGAACCCTGAACAGAGTATTTTAACTATCTTTGTCCTCTTTTTACTTTATTTCTTAATATATACAAGGAAGGGTTTGGACTAGATGACTTCTAAGGTCCTTTCCAGCTCTAGAAACATGATAATATGGAGTCTACAGGTCTATCTAGCTCAAGGTCACATTATCAAGGAGGAACAGAACCAAGATCAAACTCTTGCCTCCTGATCTCAATTCCAGTTGATATATTACTAATCTATCCTTTTCCTCATTTATTTGTATAATTATTATAGGTTATCATTATGGAATCATTGTTATTGGTGAATCATTGAATAATTTCCCACTTTTAGTTCAATGTAAAAAATAGACATGCAGATTATATGTAACATATATGATGTTTGTCTATAGTTACACAGATAATTTATTGATAGTATTGGTGGAGAAAGTTTACAGAGATAGTACTTAGTACTTGGATATAATCAAAGGTCTTGACCTTACCTCTAAGGATAGATAACATCCCCAAAGAAGAATTTTAAGTAACCCATTCACTGCCACTTCTCCAGGCTCAATTCCAGCTTTATCTGATGAGGACGTTCACTTTTAATTATTTATTTTCTCAAAACATCATGACAACTAGGACATAATTCAATAGGAATATTACCATCAGTATAGCTAGTGGGTCTAGGAAATCATCAAGCCAGCACCCAACACAAATTATAAAACCAATGAGTTTTTAACTTATGATGTCTATAATGCATTTATATTCTTAATAAAGCCAATTATTGCTGAAACCACTATTTCTCAATTTTCCACCTCAGCTCAGACAAAACAAATCTAGAGCTATTCAAAATAAATAAATAAATGAAATAAACTCCAGTAATTGCAACCACTACAGCTGTCAAGGAAATTGTCTATTATGCATATGCTTAACACAACCACCCTCACTGGGATTTGGGGACATATTGGAAATATGCATCTGCTCTGATAAGAGGTGGTCTAAAAATGGACAAGAAGTATTTTTACCCTAGAATTAAGTGATCGTATTGTATGTTAGGTACCCTAAAAATATTCTAGTCATGATTTTATACCTCATTGTATGAGACACCATCATAGAATGGAAATAAATATATTTAGATTCTTGTTCTTATTTTATCACTCCCATGCTGTGAAACCAATTTCCATCTCTAAAGTTCAGTATTTAGACCAGTAAGATGAAGAAATTGGACGAGATGATTTTTAGAGACTTGTTCTAGCTCTGAGATTCTACATTCTGAAGTTGTTTCCAATACTGGTGTTCTGTTAAAATACTTTATGCATTAAACCCCTTCCTACATCTGATATTTTATGTTCTGAGTTGCTTCTTACCTGTAACATTCTATTCTCAGGTCCCTGAAAGTTTTACAACTCTATTCTAATGTCTTTGCCTGTGCTGATGTTCTATGTTCCTAAGAACCCCAACCACCAAACTTTAAAAGCCTGTGTTTTAAGGACCCTTCCATTTTTGATATTCTATTCTTAAAATAAAAGAAAAATTCCACATTAACAAAGATTTATTTTCTCTCCCTCCTCTCTCCTCTGTTAAAAAAAATACAAAAATCTAAAACCAAAACCCTTCTAACAAGTATACAGATTGTCTCTGTTGAGTTTTTCCTTAAAGGACCTTTCCATCATGGACACTGGACTTTCAAAGAGCTTTTCAATTCCCAGTTAAACACAGTGATTATCTGAGGGCTTTGACTAGTCTCAAATATATTTAAGAAACTGTCTCTCTTGGAGTGATATTGCACAGAAAATTTGAGTTCCTCTATGTTTGATTTTATTTTATTTTACTTCTTACCCATGGCTTAGTCCCTCTGTGCAGACTTCTCAGGGTTACAGCTCTCTGTTCTAATTTCTTCCTTATCTTTTATTGTTTCCATTATGTTTGACTGATTCGAATTTTGAATTATGTTTGCGTTACATGTCTACCAACCATAGTGCTATGTCCCAGTACTGCATAAATCATTATTATTAAAAATCAGGAAAATAACAATAATAATAGTAATAAGCAATGCTGGGGTAAAATCTTCCATTACAAACTTTTATTGGTTATGTTACCCCTGGGCCACAAGTTTTAAAACAAACAACAAAAACACAGGCTGCTTCTAGTGATACCCAACCTTTGGTTAACATACTTAATTTGTCCTGTCCTATTCATTTGTCCCAATGAAAATCTGAAAAGGATGGGCATGCCTCTGAAGCTTATTTGATGATCTGAGTCACTAACATATGGAAAAGAATAAGGTTATATCTTATTTTGAAGGCTGGAAAGGAGAGAGGGGCAGCATTATGATGTTCTTTAAAGGCAGGGGCTTTTGTGCTTGGTTCTGAAGGTAGTAGGGAAGTAGTAGTAGTGTATAGATTAGTGTATAAACATGGTAAATCAATTAGGTGACTTAATAGAGGATAGATTGGAGTTGGGAGATAACTGAGGCAACAAGATTAACAAGAAAAATATTATAATAGTCCATATATGAGGAGATGAGGGCCTGTACCACAGTGGTAGAACATTGGGGGGCACACAAATATTTCTTAAAAATTAAAAATGTATATTCTGCCAAATGGAACATGTTGCCTAAGGTCCCCAAAGGAAGCTTTCTGAATTCCCACAATAGGCTTATGGATATGGAAAGATCATCTCCTCTAGTTCCCAAGAGAGAGAACTGGCCAAGATTCTACACTCTATCCTAAATTAACCCCCATTGTTTCTGTTGCTTTACATCCTACCCCTTTAAGACTGTGCTTCCCCTTCTTTCCCTTCCTTTCATTTTTAATTTCTCCTTTACAAAAGGCTTATCACTTGAACCCAATGACTACATGGTAATTTCACTAGACTAAGACACAAGAACCCCAGAGAGAGAGGTAATAATTTGTCTGAAATCTGACAATATCTGCAAAAGTCTGAATTTGATCTCTTGCCTCCTATTACTACTCCTATGTTTTCTTCTCTCTAACATTATTTTCCTTCTCTCTCCCCCATCCCAAGAAAAATGAGGAGTGTGTTAGCTAAATGGGAAGATTTGGGAACTTGGAAATTTTCAGATGAACCATTAAAGATTAGTTTAACAATGATTTATGTGTCTAAATTGTTAATAAGTTCAACAGGATTTTAATACATGAGAATTCTAATTAATATTTATAGGCTCTAAGAGATGAGGAATGACCCCAAAGAAAGCATGTTGGGCTGGTTTGAAGGGTCGCAAGCCTCCAAGAACAGTACAGAAGATTAGATAAATGCAAATATTAATGAGCAGTTCAGGAAAGCTTTGAGTTAGAGGCAGTGTGTGTAATGGAGAGAGTCTGGATGTCTGAGCCAGAAGAATATGGTTTTCATCTTGGCTCACCAGCTTACCAGCTACGTGACCTCAGGTAAATCACTTCACCTCTGGGAGAATCAACTCCTACATTTGTAACATGACAGTAATAATCCAGTGCTTTGGTATTTAGTGAAGCGAATACACTCAATTGAGTGTCAGACTGGGTCAGAATCCTGCCTCTGCTACTTCTTAGCTGTGTGATCATAGGCAAGTACTTTTTCTTCTCTGGGACATGGTTTCTTCTTCTATAAAGAAAGGAGTTTAGACAAGATGAACTCTTCATGTCCTTTCCAGATCTGAAACTGTAATCCCCTGATTCCTGCACAACTTCCCCCATAGGCTTCTGGTGAGAATTCAGGGAGATGATGTGTGTAAAGCACTTTGTAAACTTAGATAATGGAGAATAAAGCACTAAACAAATGTTAGCTATTAATAGAATGCAAAGAGAATTCAAAGCAGGAGCTTGTGGGTGATATTTACCTGGCTTTGTGGCATGAGGTGCTGAGAGTCAGTTTCCTAGTTCACTGTATTTATTTCACAGGAACTCTAATTTTGGTTAGCCTGGAGTTATTGTTTTTGTTGCTTGTTCACACTGTAGTAGTTGTTGTTGTTGTTAGAACTTTCTTAGAAGACCAATGGCATCTTTTTTTTTTTAACCCTTACCTTCCTTCTTGGAGTCAATACTGTGTATTGGCTCCAAGGCAGAAGAGTGGTAAGGGCTAGGCAATGGGGGTCAAGTGACTTGCCCAGGGTCACACAGCTGGGAAGTGTCTGAGGCCACATTTGAACCTAGGACCTCCCATCTCTAGGCCTGTCTCTCAATCCACTGAGTTACCCAGCTGCCCCACCTTTTTTTTTGACCAATCACATCTTGATGACCAATTGGATTTTAGTGAGACAAAGTTATGTAAATCTTCAACCTCCTTGTTCTAGTCACTGAAATCCAGGGGCAAGCAAAAGTCAGGACTGAGGATGACTAATGATGCAGTGGATGACCTGGGAAGCTTTGATGTCTTACCAAACTCTAAGCACTCTACAGTACCTGCTTTAGCCACCTTCATGACTGTTGGAACAAATTGTTCTTGTCTACCCCTTCTACCAAGAATATTCGTCACATATTTGGGGTGAGCTTTAAACCTACCCTCAATCTGTTTTTGTCCATCTCCCAAGAGTATATTCCAGGGTGACTGCTGAAGACCCTACAGATTCTTCTTGTTGTTGAAGGAGGAAGAAGGGAAGTAAATCAATTATGGAACTGGTCAATAATTTTAAAAGTTTTCAGAGAGATGCAAAATACTCTCCTGGAAGATGGGAACTTTCCTGTAATATATATCTGGGAACATAAAGTCACATGGAAACAATGTAATGGAATCTGCCAAGGAAGAGGTGACTTGAGTTATTATTAAGAAAAGAATTCTTTGAATAATGATCTCAAAGAAATATATAGAGGAAATGTCTCTCGAATCTTACTTGTGGTAGGTAACCCGCCAACTCATGAAGTCATGGTTAGATAATACTAATGAAGATAATAAAAGGTAACAGAAATGAAAAATGCTTTTTAATTCTTAAAGTGATCTAGAAATATATGTAATAGTTATATTAATATGTAAGTAGTAAAACTAATAGTAATTAAATAAACTGAGGCCAAGGGATTAAGTGATTTGTTCAGAGTCATACAACTAGTAAGTATCTGAGTTAGGAGTCTAACTCAGGTCTTGCTGATTCTAAGCCCAGTATTCTATCCATTATGTTATTTGCTGCCTTAATGATATTTTGCCATTCATATTAGTAGCAATACTATGTAACACTTTAAGTCAACACTATATTTTTTCATGTAAATCATACAATTGAATTATGATAAGAGCTTCACAACATAGTTGGGACATTATTATAAAAAGGTCAGCATTGAACAACAAATTAATGAGTTTCTTTTTACTGTAGGGGTTCAAATAGTAGTTGGACTCCTGCTTATTGGAGATGTAATAGAGGAAATTTATCCTTTGGGCAATGAGTAAGCTTTCTTTCTTTTTTTCTTCCATTCCTTCTTTCTTCCCTTCCTTTTTTCCTTTTCTGTACTTGCAAAGAAGAGACAGACATATCTCTCTATCTGACATTAAGAAACTAGACATGAGTGAATGGGTAGATTCCCTTGATACTCTGGACTCAAGTCTGGAAGTTGAGAAATTTATTAAAAATTCAAGTTGGACTTATACCAGTGGCAAGGCAGAAAGTTGACCCAAATCTCTGTCACTTTCTTTGGTTGCTGACAGATGATGAAGTGACCATCATGAAATGTCTAGCACATCATGTCACTAAATTAAAGCTACTGGAATCACCATCTTTTAAGACTGAAAGTACATGTTTGGCAAGCGCACCCTAGGAGAAAGTTTCAAAATCCCACACTGAGACCCTTAGGCATTGGATCCTTGAATAAAGATCACAGGCAGTTGGTGAACAATGTTCCTGCAGCTCTTCCCTTTCAATACAAAGAATAAATTAAATTGCATTAAAAAAAACTGGTAGTTTTGAAGTGGTATGGGATGCTTATTTTCAAGTTCATTGTCATCTGATGTACCTTTAAGACCTTGTACCCAAAGTCATTTGTTCTATGTTGCTTTTAAAAGCTGTAGGCTCAAATGTGTTTAATAGCAGTCATGATTCATTATTTTCCTTGGTAGAATGACAGGTAACTGAGTTACTATGTTGATCATAAACTGAATTTTGGTTTGTCAAATTGGGGGAAAAAAGTCTTTCTCTATTGCTTTTTTCTTCCTTCCTTCCTTCCTTCCTTCCTTCCTTCCTTCCTTCCTTCCTTCCTTCCTTCCTTCCTTCCTTCCTTTCTTCCTTCCCCCTCTCTTTTTTCTTTCTTTCTTTCTTTCTTTCTTTCTTTCTTTCTTTCTTTCTTTCTTTCTTTCTTTCTTTCTTTCTTTCTTTCTTTCTTTCTTTCTTTCTTTCTTTCTTTCTTTCTTTCTTTCTTTCTTTCTTTCTTTCTTTCTTTCTTTCTTTCTTTCTTTCTTTCTTTCTTTCTTTCTTTCTTTCTTTCTTTCTTTCTTTCTTCTTCTCCTTCCTTCCTTCCTTCCTTCCTTCCTTCCTTCCTTCCTTCCTTCCTTCCTTCCTTCCTTCCTTTCTTTCTTTTTCTTAATATAACACTATCTTTGATATATATAGTAGCAAATTAATAAAAGATGTTTGAGTCATTGATTGATACTATGGTTCTGTATATAAAATATTATTTCATATTTCATAGAAGTCTATTATCAAGATAGGAAACTAATTTGACTATATCTTTTAACCTCATAATAAACAAGTTACTGATAATATGATTTAGAATATAATGGTGAGGCCTATCCTCTTTTTCCCCTGTCAGAAAACATCTGACAGAATGAGTGCAGTTTGGGGAGCAGTTTCTTAGAAGTTCATCAACAAGTCAACCTTTTCAAGAAAAGGAAAACCTAGATTGTAAGAGAACTGGAGATTATGTTCTAACAGAAGAGTCAAAGTCATTGCTGGGTCTGGGTGAATGTGAAGTCAAATTGTGCCAGCAACAATAAAAGTCACATTGAAATATAATGGAGAAATGGTTAACAAAATAAATAAAAAATGCAATACAACATAGACATTGTTACTTTGTGGTTTTCTAAGCTATATGTCCTATAGACACTAGTTTCTATTTGAGTTTGATATCCCTACAGATGGATGAAATAAACTAAGGGTATCTGACATGAAGAATTACTAGGTAATGTAGCTTAAAAGAGAAGACAGTCCAAAAGGCATTATAATAATGTTCCATCTATATTGCAAAGCTCTTAAGATAATTCAATTATCATGTTTGCCCTTGAGAATAAGAACTAAAAAGAGCATGGAAAGAAGGGAAATGATCCTTTGAACTGGGCAGCCGAGAAAAGTTATGTAGTAGAAAGAGCCTTAGAATGAATCAAGACACGAGTTTTTTTGTTTGCTTGTTTTCACTTATTATCAGTGGGCATTGGGCAAGTAATTTCCTTCCCTGTAAGATGGAGTTTGTGGTAAAGGTAGGTGGATGGAGGTAGACTGGTTTTCCAAGCTTCCATTTACCAATTGTGTCCTATGATGCTTGTTGTTAAACTGAAATTCTTTAAATCAATGAAGGAGCTAAAGAATTATCACATGGAAGATGAATGAAAGTTTCTCCACTTGATCTCAGAGAATAGAGCCAAGAACATGGTGTGGAAGTTCCATAGAAAAACATTCTAGGTGTAAGGAAACAGTTGCAGTGAAAATTGTCCCAAAGTGGAATGGGAAGTTGCCATGAATAGAATGACTAGGTCTGGAATCAGGAAGACTAATTTCTCTGAGTTCAAATCTGGTCTAAGACACTTACTAGTTGTGCAATCCTGGGCAAGTTACGTGATTACATAGTATTGCTTCAGTTTCTTCATCTTTAGGCTGAGTTTGAAAATGAAATGGCAAACCATTCCAAGTGTCTTTACCAAGAAAACCCCAAATTGAGTGAATAAGAGTTGGATATGACTGAGAATGAATGAAAAATGACAGACTGGGATGATGCTTCAGGAAGTAATAAATTCTCATTCACTAGAAATTTTCAGACAAAGACTGAATGATTCCTTTTTCGAGGTGATTATTGGACATTTCTTTTTTTAAATTAAATTAAATTAAATTTTTTAAACCCTTACCTTCCATCTTAGAATCAAAACTGTGTATTGGTTCTAAGGCAGAAGAGTGGAAAGGCTGGGTAATGGGGGTCAAGTGCACACATCTAGGAAGTGTCTGAGGCCAGATTTGAATCCAGGACCTCCTTTCTCTGGGCCTGGCTCTCAATTCACTGAGCTATCCAGCTGTCCCCTGATTGCACATTTCTTGTTCATGCAGAATTTGGACTATATAGCTTATGTAGTCTCATTTTCAAAATTCTTTGATTTATTCAACATCTACTATGTACATGATGCTAACTCAGTTTCTCCATCTGGAACATGGGTATATCAGACTACAAGTCCTCTGAGGTCTTACCAAAATCTAGAACTATAATTTGAAATATGATAACTCTTTAATTCAATATTCTAATTATTTGTGTATACAACATATCCTTCCTACTAAAGTACAAAGCTCTTGAGTATGCATCTCATTTTTCAATAACTCCCTTAGTGTCTAGGATTGTGTTCTCAGCATAGAAAATGCTTAAGAAATATGTTGAATTGCCATTGAAATTGAATACATGAAAGTGATTTCCCAGGAAAATTTGTCAGAGGAAAACAAAATGAAATGATACAAACAATTGCATTGAATATATCTTATATAAGAGAAACAAACAGAAAGTTGCATGTGGTTTGGGGGGAGAGGAAAGTAGGACAGAATTAAGGTGCTTATGATAGCACATTTTGATCTTATAAAATTTGCTTTAAACTTTTGACCCTTAATGTTTCACAGCTGTTTTTGAAGTCACACACTCAGTTCCCATCAGCCTTACTCCAGAATCTAATGCAAACAGAGGGTTTGCTTTAAGGAACTGGCCATATGTGTATCAGTTGGCCAAGTACTGATCAAATCCCTTTCCATACTTGTCAAGTTCCAGGGCAAAAAGAAGGCTTTTGTTTCTGGTTCTCTGTTGACAGCAGTCACCTTTTTAACTAGATGTTTTTACAATGTGGAGATGGAGGGGGCCCGAGAATCTATGTCCCCCTTAAAGATAACAGACCCACAGGTGGCCAGAGGAAACTTGGAAAACTTGAGGGTTCCAGTTCCAAAGAACACATTGCAACAAATGAAAAACTGAAACTGGGCAAAGGTGAAAAGATTTAAAAATAGTCTCTGCCTGCCTGATATTTATATGAAATTATAATAATGGGAGAGAAAAAAAACTGTAAAGGAAAGTTTCTTAGAACCATAGAATGCTACTAAGAGCCTCCTCCATTCACTGAATTTAAGAAGCAGAGCATCTCAGACTTGGCAGGGACTAAAGATATTGTCATTTGCCTTTCTTACCTAAAACCTGATTTCCCTCTGTAACAATGCTGACAAGCCATTCACTAGAACACATCTAATAGTCTGCAGTGACAGGGAACTCCCTTCTTCCCAAAGCAATTCATTCCTCAGCTAGATTGCTCTAATTGTTAAAAAGTCATTGGTTATTTTCAGGGGGAAAAGCTCTCTGTATTCTTTAAATTTAAAAAAAAAATGTAAATTTCTTAACAAGAAAATAAATGGGAGGAACCAAACTTTAACTCCATATTCAATTTTTGAGTAAATAGAATTAATGTGAATTCATTCTATAATTTGCATCTAGGTATCAAAGGCATATTTGTTCCTTGGGTATAGGGATGTGTTCTTTAACAAAATACATCTAACTTTCAGGTGCATTACAAAGTGCAATGGTTTGGAAGGAACTTTGGAATACAGAAAGTGAAAATATTTAATGTTATTATCTAGAAGACTATTAGAACTTGCAACACAGAATAACAGACCTGAAAGGAAGCTAGAACAAAATTAGGGCACAAAACAGGATGATCTATCAGGAAGGATGCTTAAATATCACATAGTCTAGACTGCCTCATTTTACAGATAAGGAAACTATGGTTTTAAGGAGAAATCAATCTAGTGGCAAATATACTGAAAGACAGACAGTCTCCTCTGATTATTTCCTTTCATTCACATCATTTTTATTTATCCTATACATTTGGAACCAAGGATCTGCTTTAGGGTTTCATCCTTCTATATCACCCTGGGAATTTTCCCTTATATTTAGAATCGATATTTGGTACCCAAGCAATGGAAAAATCTAGAGTAATAATTACTGCCCTGTTGTCATCATGCTGATACCATAAGAATTCCATTGGACTCTGGGGTGTGGGGAGGTAGAAAGGGTAGTAATATCAAGACAATGATGTTCTTTCTGCTTGAAAAAGCCACCATTATTTTACCTTGTGGCCCTGGGAAATTTATTTAATTTTTTCTAGGCCTTATTTGTTTATGTGGTATCTTTAATTTTTCTTTCCTCCTAATTTACCATATATGTAATCAGTTAATAAATCATCCAATAAATATTTATTAATTGTCTACTACTTGTCAGGCATCAGTGATTCTACCTCCAGCTAAGCTGAATATCAAATATAATACTGGGACCAGAGTCAAGAAGAACTGAATTCAAATCTAGCTTCAGGCACTTACTAGATAGGTGGGACGCTGGGCAAGTTACATAACATCTGTCTGTCTCAGTTTCTTTAACTGTAGTATAGGGATAGTAATAGCCACCAGCTTTCCCAGCATTGTTGTGAAGATGAAAGGAGGTAATATTTGTAAAGTGCTAAATGCAGTGCCTGACACATAGTAGATGCTTAATAAATGTTCTTCCCTCCCTCTGTGTTGTACATCAAGGGGTTCTCAATGCTACTCTTCACTCCCAGTGGCACTCCATTAGTTTGTGTTCTCAGTAAATACTTCCTGAACTATTTTCATGATATCTAGGGTCATCCCCTTTCACTTAGATCTTCTAAATGCCCAAGTCTGGCCATGTCATTACAAGCCAAAAAGTTTCAAGGGTCTCACTATTTCCAATAAAAAAATAAATAATTCATGAACTTGATTTTGAGTCCTGGAAAAACAACAACAACAACAACAATGTAGAATGCATTTTTTAAAAGTCTTCATTACTAATCGTATGACTTCATCAAAAAGAGATCATGTCTGACCAAGCCGCTTTCCTTTATGAGACAGCAACTCTCTGGTAAGGCACAGGATGGTTATAAACAGAGAACTAATTCCCATCAATGCAGTTAACAAGGTCCTTCATGGATATGATGAAGAGAGATGGGCTAAAGGATAGAATATTAGATGAATTCAAAATTGATTGGATGACCAAGTTAATGAATGGTCATGAATGACTACATGTCCACCTGGAAAGAATTTTTGACTTTAGCACAGTTCCTGAAGAATTTATCATTTTCCTTGATCTTTTTTTTTATCATGAATAGGATAAAAATAGTTTGCAAGCTTAGCAAGGCTATAGGAGATGTGAGATTGAAAGAGATATTTAGTATACAGATGTGAGTCAGGATACAAAGGATCTTAATTGGCTAGAATAATAGGGTGCAGATCTAGGAAAATAAAATGCTAGAACAGAAGTTTTGAATAGGCAAGAGTTCAAGACATAAAGACCTAGGGATTTTAGGAGAGTAAAAGCTTGCTCACTTCCTCTCTCTCTCTCTCTCTCTCTCTCTCTCTCTCTCTCTCTCTCTCTCTCTCTCTCTCTCTCTCTCTCAATATATATATATAATATATATCTCAATATATGTAATATATATATATATATTTATATAAATGATGCACTATGTCAGTTCCCATTTTCCACCTCCAATACAAAACTAAACTAAACAAAACAAAAGTTGCAGAGATATTAGTTTAGTGACATTACACCTTAGTCAAACTCCATTTGGGATAGAAAATTCCTTTCTGATGGCCGTGGTTTATAAATGGCATTTACAAACAAGTACATCCAGGATGGTGAGGAATGGAGAACAAAACTCAGGTGAAAGATGGGGCTGGGTAAGCCTAGAGAAAAGAAACTGTCTTCAGTCACTTGAGAACTGTCATATGGAAGAGAAATGTTAACAGATGAAAGATCTGTGAACAATGTGTGGCAATCAAAGAGAAGTCAATCTAAGTTCAATGTAAAGGAAAAAAAATCTAAAAGTTGAGGTTTCTAAAAGTGGTAGTTGGGGGTTTATCTAGGAATGTACTACAAGCAATTTATCTTGGCTTTTGAGAACTAATTGTTAAAATTATGGTGTAAGCATTACAGCTTGAAAAATCAGCAAATGCTACAAATCAGGGCTTGATTTATTGTTGAACCATCAGATCAACAGATAGATACGAATTGTTTCCTCCCTCCCTTCTCTATCCTCTCTTGGAGATGTTAAGCCATTTTATTTGAATTATACATATTCTATCATGTAAAACATATTTCCTTATTGACTATTGGTAAGAGAATACTAATATAAAACAACAACCCCCAAATAAAGTATAAATAAACTAAGGTGAGATATGGTATGCTTTGATCTACATCTGAGTGACAATTCTTTTTTTTCTGGAGGTAGATAGTATTCTTTGACATAAGTTCTTCAGAATTTTCCCTAATCATTGTATTGCTGAGAGTAGTAAGTCTTGCACAGTTGATCATCATACAATATTGCTGTTACTGTGCACCATCTTCCCCAAGTTCTGCTTAATTTGCTCTGCATCTGTTCATGAAGATCTTTCTTGATTTTTTGAAATCATTTTGCTTATCATTTCTTATAGTACAATAGTATTCCATAGCCAACATATGCCACAATTTGTTTAGCCATTCCACAACTGATGGACATCCCCTCAATTTCCAATTCTTTGCCCCCACAAAAAGAGCTGCTACAAAGATATACTCAATCTTTAAGTAGAAGTTAGATGATTACTGGTCAAGGATGCTCTAGATGAGATTCTTTATCTGCCATGCGTTTGGACTAGATGGCTTTCTAAATCTTCAACTCAAAGAATTTTTGACTCTGCATTTCTGGGAGTTGAAACCCTCAGACAAATACATGTTCCCCAAAGAGTAATCAAGAAACCACATCAATGAGCTGTGTAGCCTCACTCTTGGATGCTTTCCTGTGGGTGCTCTTTCTCCCTGAGAAAATAGATGTGCTGATTGCTCATTCTCAGAACAGTCCCTAGGAACCAATCTATGGAGAAGTGACTTTTTACCTGCCTAACTCTGCAGGTGGTAAATGCTTTGACTGGGAATGTAGGCTCTGCAGGCATGGGACAGCAGATTGCAGTGTGATAACATCTCAATCAGCTTTGGGAGTCTTCTTTGAATAAGAGACAGAGGAACTCTGTACATTTAGAGATTCGTGAATAGGAATAGCATCTAGTATTCACTTCAAGATGCAATTTTTAAAGTTTGAAGATCAACTCTAGTATATTGCTTTTACACCTCACTCAATAAACTCCAGGGACTCTCCAATTCTTTCCGGTTTATTATCATAATAATAATTGTTAGTCTTTCTATTGTAGTTACTTTGTGCCAGGAACTGTGCTAAGCATATTACAAATATTACCTAATGTGATCCTTGTGACAGCTCCTAGAAGTGCATGCTACTATTGCCATGATTCTTATTTTACAGTTGAGGAAACTGAGGCAAATAGAGATGAAGTGACTTACCAAAATTCACATAGTGACTTGCCAAAATTCACATAGATAGTGAATTTGAACACAAGCCTTCCTGATTCAATCTCCATTCATTGAACTATTTTAGCTGGCAAATCAAATATAAAATCCCTTCTTTGGCAGTTAAAAGTCTCCATTGCTTGGTCCTTTGCTATATTTCCAGGCTTCTTATACTTCCCTTCCCCTACATGAGCTAAGGTTCAGCCATATTGGACTACTCACTGTTTTTAAAATAAGACATCCCATCTCTCAGTCATGGAATGTCCCCCCTCCTTATCTTATAATCTTACAATCCCTGATTTCAGTGCATCTGGTTCCAGTGTTGTAGGGGTACCAGAGTCTTTGTGACACATGGAAGAAAGTGCTTCTCATTTCCAGACCTGAGTCTTGTTATTGTTCAGTCAATGTACAGATGTAGCTGAGTTTTTAATCTCTATTTTGGATTTTCTTGATAGAGACACTGGAGTCATTTGCCATTTTCTCCTCTAGCTTATTTTAAAGATGAGGAAACTGAGGCAAAATTAAGTGACTTGCCCAGCTGCACCAAGATAGTAAGTGCCTGAGGCCAGATTTGAACTCATGAAGATGAATCTTCCTGATTCCAAGCCCACTACTCTATCTACTAACTCACCTAGCTGCCCTGGGCTATAGTATACTTCTCTGTAAAATATCAGCTTAGGATTGGCTCTAGTGTGGTAGGGGTGCTAATCAGGGAGGTTGGGATCACCTTTCCTTCTCCTTTTCAGTATTACTGCTGGCCTATCATTTGCTTGAATCTTCTTCTATTCCTTATGCCTAAATCCAGAATATTAAAGGCCTTTAAAATGTTAATAACCATCTTTTCCCCTACACAGTCATGAGACTACAGATGGCTCATTCAGTCCCTGCTTAAGCCCTGCACCCAGAAAATCAAATATCACACATTGAAATGTCCTTGGCATGACTTGGAGACAGACGCTGTGGCCAGGCATTCATTGTGGGGAATCTCGCTTTGCTAGTTATCATTCAGTTCAAAAGTCAGTCCCTTGATTTTTGCAGTGAACCAACTTGCCTCTCACCGTCTGTTTTCCTGAGACATGAAATGCTGATTTCTCTTTTTTTTCCATTTGTTCCTTAATCAGCTTCCAGAGATGCTGCCTCTGTACCAGTAGTAAAAGGCATTCCTTACTGACCGTCTTTAATGCCATAGACTCATAGATGATTAGAAATGGAAGAGATCTCAAAAGAAAAAAATGTTAATTCTAGAAGTCACTGGAGCACATAAGATATTAGAATTGGAAGGAACCCTAGAATACAATGTCAAGACACAGAACATAGAATTTTGGAACTAAGACTAGCATATAGGCTTGCTACCTCCAGAAGTTTAAAGATGTTTTGAGTTGAATTTTGAGTTTAAAGGTGGTTTTTCCATCTTTATTACTCTATCACCTAACACAGAATATTCTAAATAAGTGGTGTGATGCTAGGAAATAATGAGAGATGCTCTAATCTTGAAATTTCATTTGAAAATGAAGAAAGAACCATGATCATCATTCACATGCCAATAGGTTTTTAGGTGTACAAAATATTTTACTTTTTTTTTTTGCTTTGATATTATTATTATTTTTTTAATTCTTTTTCACTTTAAACATTATTTTATTTGGTCATTACCAAACATTATTCCTTGGAAACAAAGATCATTTTCTTTTCCTCCCCCCCACCCCCCTCCCACCACTTCTCCCATAGTTGACGCACGATTCCACTGGGTATCACATGTGTTCTTGGTTCAAACCCATTTCCCTGTTGTTGGTATTTGCATTAGAGTATTCATTTAGTGTCTCTCCTCAGTCGTATCCCCTCAACCCCTGTAGTCAAGCAGTTGCTTTTCCTCAGTGTTTTTACTCCCACAGTTTGTCCTCTGCTTGTGGATAGTATTTTTTAGATCCCTGCAGATTGTTCAGGGACACTGCATTGCCACTACTGGAGAAGTCCATCACCTTCGATTGTACCACAGTGTATCAGTCTCTGTGTACAATGTTCTCCCGGTTCTACTCCTTTCGCTCTGCATCACCCTTGTCTCTGAAACTGGACTATTCATAATTTTGAACCGGTAGGCTGATGAACCACTCTGAGGTCTCCTAGGCTCAGCCTCAGATGGCTTATAGACAGTGCATCCCTCTCACTTGTACTCAAAGTCTTTTGAGATTGTTTTTGCTGGAGAAGCTTTTGAAAATCAAACCAACCAACCAACCAACAAACAAAAAAACCCTACATGTCTTGAATCCCTTAATCAGGAATTGAAGGATGCATTTGTGATCTTATCCTAATTATCTCCAACACCATCACCATTACTACCATCGCCATGATGATTATCATGATTAAAAGAGGTTCTTCTTTTTGCCTGAGGACTTCCTATTGGTTCTACAAGCAAACTTTGGTATTCCATGGTTTCAGAATCCCCCGAATTTGGTAGTCAATTATTTTTATGAGAAAAAATTATTTCAGTATTCAGTGTCTGCTTGGCATTCAACAGCCTTCTAGAACTTGTTGGTAGTGTGATATTGGGAAGTGTATGTCTGCTGGAGATGAAACAAAAGAGTACATATTAGTTCATGAACATAGAGGAGCTCAGTACAAAGGAGCAGCAACAGCTAGTGGCAGAGTTTCTTCAGTAGGGAAAAGGCAAAAGAGGATATACCCACTTTATTATGGGTGGAAGTGTGAAATTTTGTTGAAAAACATCACCCTAAAAAGGGGCGGCAGCTAGATGCCTCAGTGGATTGAGACCCAGGTCTAGCGACAGGATGTCCTGGGTCCAACACTGGCCTCAGCCACTTCCTAGCTGTATGACCCTGGGCAAGTCACTTAACCCCCACTGCCTAGCCCTTACCACTCTTCTGCCTTGCAACCAATACATATTGTAAGACATAAGGTAAAGGTGAAAAAAATATTGCCCTGATAAAACTTTAACAAGCAGAATTGTATATTTATTAAATAACCAGATAATTTCCCATTTTATAGGAATTTTGAAACACAGACAAAACCAACATCATTGTTGGCAGCTTACACCTGTTGAATCTAAAGCAAGGTTCAGTGGTGATATGGGACAGAAAAGAGAAAGCGAAGGAATTCCAGAGGGGCATCTTCCCTCAGATATTATGCACAGGATCACCTCTTCCAGAAAATTACATTTCTCCTCCCCACCATCATCTTAGGCCATGAACTCCTCTCAATACAGGCAAAGTTAAGTTAAATTTATTTTATTTAATCTAATTATTGTTTTAATTCATGTCTATGTATTATAAATGTTTATTTAGTAAAATATAACTCCACTAATGCATATAATGCCTTATAAAATCCGGGTTTTCTGGGTGTCTGGAGCTGATTAATTAAACTTATTCTATTCTTCATGGGAAAAATTCATTTGGTACTTGACCTGCCTTCTGGAATTAATTAACAATGAGTACCAAGGTATTAATGGCACATGGAAAATTAGAGGATGCCAATCCATTGACTTGCCTTTATAGAGACTATAATGCATACCTGGTGCCTATTTTTAATTAATTCAATGTGACAGGTTTTTATTTATTTTCTATATGCTTGAGACTAAAGATGCAAAGACAAAGCAAAAAAAAAAAATAAATGATTTTTTTAAAAAGTCTCTACCCTCAATGAGCTTCCATGTTCCTGGATATATAGTGTAATGAAAAATTATGAAAACAATCACACTGTGTCTAAGCCAAAGGGCTCACTGCTTTTATTGTAAATAAGACAAGTCTCTCTCCTTCCCTAAAGGGAGACCAAATGGCTGTAGTTGGAGGAATAACGGATCACAGAAAAAGATGAGAGAGAGGAATTAGAGAAAGATTGAAAGATTTTTATTTCAAAGGATTAGAAATAGAATAAACCCTAAGGGCAGCTGGCAAAGGATGACTCAAATTGGATCATGAGGGCAGATTAGAAATAGAACCCAAGTACAGTCTGCTTAGCCAGCCAAGCAAAAGATGGTCTGACGTCTATCCTAGGGCTTGGCTAGACATATCCATTCCAAAGGGTAATGGTAAAAGTTGCCTTCTATTCCTTCCATACATGGTGAGACATAGAGAGAAGCAGCTATAGTGCAGCAGAAAGAGGGCTGGAACTGGAGTCACAAGTCCTGGATTCAAATCCCTATTCTGTCTTACTATTTTTGTGACCCAGTAAAAGTGTCTTAATTCCATTGAGCTTCCCCCAGGATTAACAAAAGGGGAAAAGAAGTAACTGACTTCTGCTTTCTTCCAGCTTTAAAATCATGTTCTTACTCTGGGTATTCATAGAGGGTTCACTCTTGTGGGATAATAATAACATATTTATATGTAGTTCTCAGAGTTTCTGCTATTGACCTCTTATTCACAATACCTGTGAAGTATGTGCTTAGGTACTTATTATCTTATCTACAAAGATCTTTACTTCTGGAGTACCTTCTTTAACAAGGAGAACTGGATTCCATTAAGTAGAGGAAGAAATTGAGATTCCGGGCAGATAAGTGATTTTGCTCTCACCATAAAACATTTCAGTAACAGAGGAAGTATACAAAACTACCTGTTTCTGGCATCTGAGTTAAGTTCAAACTCATTTGTCAGAATAGAAAAATAGGTTCCACAATTTGATTCCACCCAAGGTTATCTCATTTGAATAATGATAGCCTACATTTAGATAGTGCTTTTGTTTGCAACTAGCTTTTCCAATTTTATACTTACACAGACCTGAGGAAGTTTGTGCTGTTATTAGCCCCATTTTATAGATTAGGAAACTAGGGACCAAGACGTTAGTGTTTGAAGTTGGTTTTTATTTAACTCAGATCTTCCTGCTTCAGGACCGCTGTTCTAGCCATTGCACACCTAGCTGGTTCCTTTGTAGCTCTCCCTTTCACATATTTTATGTTTCAGCCACAATTCTCTACTTTCTGCTCCCCAAGAATTTCTTTGTTTCCACTCTTTTATTTTTCTTCTCAAGCTTTCTTATCCTTCCTCCCAAGAGTTCTCTTCCTTTCCCCTAATGAAATAACATTCATTCTTTATACCCCAAACCAAAATTGTCCTCCATGAAGCCATCCCTACTCCCTGATTACCAGTGACATCTTCTTCTCCATCTTCCTACATTTTGTTCCCATTTCTTCCTTTTTAGGCATATCCAATTCTCCATGACCCCATATGGGATTTTCTTAGCAATGGTACTGGACTGATTTGTCACTTCCTTTTCCTAGCACATTTTATAGCTGAGAAAATTGAGTTAAATCACTTCTCCAGTGTCACACAGCTAATGTTTGATCGTGGATTTGAACTCGGCTCTTCCTGGGTCCATTGCCAACACCCTATCCACTGAGTTACCTATCTGAAATCTTCTCCACATAGCATTTCCCTAATGCCCTGATCAAATATCATTTCATGTTATTATAACCTTTACTGGTGCCATATGACAATGGAAGCTTCATAAATCCAAGGACTGTATCTTATCTAATCCTCTCTTACATTCCAATCCTGAACAAAACATTTACTGCACACTGTGATACCAGTCTGTGGCCCATCATTGCAGGGCTATTTAGGAATGTCTATTATTCCTATCAAAAGTCAAGTTTACAGAATTTGACCCAGACATCACCGCCCCCTAGTGGCGTCTAACTGAACTGCAGGCATAGGGAGTATAAGGATTCCACCAGGTTCTATATAGAGCCAGTTTTTACACATTTATTAATTATTTATTATGTTTAATAGCATATTACATATTGTTATATAATATATTTGTTATTAAATAATTCATCATTATTCATTAATATCGACATTGTTAATATTATTGGATAAAAGTATTACTAAAATATTAATCAATGAGCAATGTTACAATACACACACACACACACACACACACACACACACACACACACATATATATACCTCTGTAGCCTGTACCTTTATTTATAACATGTATAACAAAAAAAAATTTATTCATGACATAGAGGTAGCTAGATGTCAGAGGATATGGAGTACCAGATCTGGAGTGAGGAAAACATGAATTCAAATCTGGCCTTAGATATATGCTAACTGTGTAAACCTGGATAGGTCACTTAACTCTGTTTGCCTCAGTTTCCTCATCTGCAAAATGAGTTGGAGAAGGAAGTGGCAAATTGCTCTAGTATTTTTGCCAAAAACAAAAAAAGCAACCCAAATAAGGTCACAACAAGTCAGACTTGATTGAAACAACTGACTAACAACAAAGGAAGCATAGTAGATAACCAATTGAACTTGTAATCAGGAAGATCTGAGTTAGAATCCTTCTTCAGTCAGCCATGAGCAATCCTCTCCTCTTCAGTTTTTCTTATCACTTAAATTGGGGACAATGACAGCCTCTACCTCAGAGATTTGTTGGGGGATAATACTTGAAAAGGTGCTTGAAAACCTTGAAGTAATATACAAATTCTAGGGATAGAAATTTTTTTTCCTGAAAGATAACCAGAATGTGTTTTGCACATATCCAAGCTTTAAGCCTTGGAATCATCATTGATGCTTCCCTTTCCAATATTCCCTCTATCCAATAAGACACCAACATTTGGTTTCTACTTTTGCGATATCTGTCTGTTCATCTCCATTCACTAACCCTAGATCAGACTTTTACCACCTATTTCACCTATTTTAATAACAAGGCTTTTTAATTTCAATTTGCCAACCATTGACTCCAGCCAGTCCATTCTTTTTTCTTTTTTAAACCCCTACCTTCCATCTTAGAATCAATATTGTGTATTGGTTCCAAGGCAAAAGAGTGGTAAAGACTAGGCAATGAGGGTCAAGTGATTTGCCCAGGGTCACATAGCTAGGAAGTGTCTGAGGCCAAATTTGAACTCATGTCCTCCCATCTCTGGGCATGGCTCTCAATCCACTGAGCCACCCTGCTGCCCCCAGCCAATCCATTCTTCATTAATGCCAAAGTAATATTTCTAATGGGCTCCAGTGATCTAGTCCCTTCTTACCAAAAATCTTTTTTGCATCTCTGCTGCCTACAGAATATAACTTAATTTCTCCTGTCGTTCAAGGCTTTTCACAATATGGAAAACCAATATGCTTTTGCATTCTTATTTTATACACATGCCTTTTGTGCATTCGATATACTAGACACTTGTGGCAGGTAATCAGGAGTCAAGTCCCAGAAGCAGCTTCTCACAGGATCATCATCTATTCCCCCTTGTTTACCCCAGGATTCCTTGCCAACATCCTCAGATACCCTTTTCCCTTCCCTTCCTAGTCTTATTTTGGAAGTGTCAGTCCAAGGCCCAGGTTTTGAGGCTAATAGACTATTCTTCTTCAACTTTGTTGTTCCCATATCTCCTTCATACTCTCTTAGGTGGTTCTATTTGAGCCACATGTCCTTCCCTAAAATATGTGAAAGGAAAGGGTTGATTGCTTTCTACATGGACTGACTCATCGACTTCGCCTCTGAAGCCCCTTTTAGTATAGCAGCAGAACCTAACACAAACACATATCCCCTTTCCTTGGTCTGGGCGGCCTTGGCACACAAGTTGATATTAAATACACTTCAGATGTTATCATAGGCTTTAAGTTAAGCCAAAATCAAGGCAATGGATTTCAGCAAAAAAAAAGCTTCCAAAGTTTTCTTCTACTTCATAGGCTCCCTGGACTGATGGGAATCTGTGGCTTAAATCTGTCTTGCCCACATCAAGAAATTCCTGAAATTATGCGGGGGTAGGGTGGGATCAGGAATGCTGCTCTCCTTTGAAAATGGAGATCAAATCATCAGGAAGGAGGATGGAAAGGGATAAAGAAGAGAATGAGTGATTCCTACAGACAATCCACTTCAGTTTTGAATGTTTGCCAAAATCTGTCCCTCTTAGTACCAGTCAAATGCCAATAAAGGAATGTAACTATTGAAAAGGAGATAAAATTTTCTATGTTGAGAGGGCAGTGTTCCTGTGCATAGAATAATGGAACCAATTAGGCAGAATCTTTCAGCTGAGAAGAATGCTAAAGTTTTTCTAGTCTAATCTCTCATCACCTCAGGAATCCTCTCTCTGTCTCTCTCTGTCTCTGTCTCTCTCTGTCTTTCTCTCTCTCTGTCTTTCTCTCTCTCCTTCCCTCCCTCTCTCTGTCTCTGTCTCTGTCTCTCTCTGTCTCTCTGTCTCTCTCTCTCTCTTTCTATCTCTCTCTCCTTCCCTCCCTCTCTCTGTCGCTCCCTCTCTGTCTCTGTCTCTGTCTCTCTCTGTCTGTCTTTCTGTCTCTGTCTCTCTCCTTATTGATATGTTCATTCTTAATTGGGCCAAAAATACTATAAACTATCCATAGTTTAGAGTGGAATCTTTGGGGGTTGCTGTGAACAAGAAAGTGACAGCTGGGTGACATAGTAGGTTGAGTCATGAGAACAAACCTCCAAATTTCAAATAGTTTTACAAATACATTTATTACATTGTGTCTGTGTGTGTGTCTATGAGAGAGAGTATCAGAAAGAATGAATAGCTCCCTCTATGAGTCTTTAATAGGTTACATTATGTAGCATTTGGACAAGGGCATAAGGACATGAGTTCAAATAACCTAATGTAAGAAGTAAGGAGTCTCTAAGAGAAGCGCAGTTTGATATACATATCTATATCTATATCCACATCTATATCCACATCTATATCTATATCTATATCTATATCTATATCTATATCTATATCTATATCTATATCTATATCTATATCTATATCTATATCTATATCTATATCCATATCCATATCCATATCTATATCTATATCCATATCCATATCTATATCCATATCTATATCCATATCCATATCTATATCCATATCCATATCTATATCTATATCCACATCTATATCTATATCTATATCTATATCTATATCTATATCTATATCTATATCTATATCTATATCTATATCTATATCTATACCTATATCTATAACTATATCTATATCTATATCTATATCTATATCTATATCTATATCTATATCTATATCTATATCTATCTATATCCATATCTATATCCATATCTATATCTATATCCATATCCATATCCATATCTATATCCATATCTATATCCATATCCATATCCATATCCATATCTATATCCATATCCATATCTATATCTATATCCACATCTATATCTATATCTATATCTATATCTATATCTATATCTATATCTATATCTATATCTATATCTATATCTATATCTATATCTATATCTATATCTATCTGTATCTATATCTATATATCTATATCTATATCTATATCTATCTATATCCATATCTATATCCATATCTATATCTATATCCATATCCATATCCATATCCATATCCATAGCTATAGCTATATCTATATCCATATCCATATCTATATCTATATCCATATCCATATCTATATCCATATCCATATCCATAGCTATAGCTATATCAATATCTATATCCATATCCATATCCATATCCATATCTATATCCATATCCATATCCATATCCATATCTATATCTATATCCATATCAGCAGTTGAGTTGATCTAATATAGGGGAAACAAAACACAAATTTTGAGTGAAGCCAAAATAAGACTTGAGGGGACTCAAAACATAAGCCCTGCATATAACCATCTGTCTTCCTGGGAACATCTCAGAGATCAGTCTGACATCCACAATAAGCTTTTTGGGTTAGACAATGTTCTAGCCATATGAAGTGAAGTTCAAACAATATTAATAAATGATCAATAATAGTCCACAGTAAGGAAAATGGATATTCTACATTCTCTAGCTCTGTGACCCAAGGAAAGTCACATAATATCTGTGCCTCAGTCTCCTCATCTGCAGTGTGAGGGTGATGACTTTGATAGTCTCTAGGGTTTCTCCAGTTCTGAATCTATGATCCTATCATCTTATTTGTCTATGGTGACCAAGTTTCCAGGTAGTTAGCAAGATTAGCCTTAGGGAACATGTGCACTGACTGTCCCTAGACTGCATTCAAAGATTCTTTAGCTTGGAAGCACCTGCCAGAACTCTGGATATTTAGCATAACCATCTAGAAGCCAAGATCACATGAAAACTTAGACATGGAGAATGAAGAGGGATAAGAGAACAGGCGTTTATTATGAATTATGTGCCAGATACTACACTAAGTTATATATATATATATGCATATATATTTGTACATATATCATGCAATACAATTACCCTTAGAGTTAAGAACTATTATAATCCCCATTTTGCAGCGGGAAAACTGAGATAAAGGTTCAATGACTCGCTGCTCATCATAAGACAGCTAAGACGTTTCTGAGGCCGATGTGAGGCCCATTCTTTCTGACTCCAGTCCCAATAATCTATTCTGACACCTAGCCTCATCAAGTCATTAAGTTGTTCTATGGCTTATTCTTTTATAGGTTAATCAATCCCATTCATTTCAGGCTAAGTCCCTCACTTTCCTGGTCACTCACAGTGTGACAAGCTCTAATTTGTCAGTATCTTTCCTAAAGTGCATCACTCAGTCAATAAACATTTATTAAGCACCAATATGTGCCAGGCATACTAAGTTCTGGGGCTACAAAAAGAGTTAAAAAGAAGCTCCTAAACTAACCTGAGGCAGCTCACAATCTATTGGGAAAGACAATAAGTAAGGAGATATGTACAAACAAGCTATAGAGAGGATAAATAGGAAATAGTTAACAGGCAGAAGGCACTAGAATTAAGAGGAGTTAATAAAGGCTTCCTGTAGAAGATAGGGTTTTTGTTGGGACTTGAAGGAATCCCTGGACAGCAATAGATGGAGATGAGGGAGTGTTATGGGAGAGCTTTGAGGTGAAACCTTAGGTTTGGGCTAGGTTCCCTTTGCAAGAATACAAGACTCCAAAATTTAGCTTAAAATAAAAGATGCATTTATTAATTTGGAGGTAATATTAAATGGTCAGTAGACAGTGCCTCCCTGAGGAGATGGGGTTTGGGGTTGGTAGCTGCAGCCATAGTCAGAAAATAGGTCAGAAGGGAATTTGGAGATGCGGTAAGATGGGCGATGGGGTTTAGAATAAGAAAGAGGGGATAAGAGAAAGAAAGACTCAAAGACAAGAGAATTGTAGCAAGGTGTAAGCCTCACATGGAGTAGGCTCTTGGTGGAACTGAGCTTCCTTGTGTTTGGGCATGCCGATTTTTATTGGGGCGTTCAAAAAAGGGGGGGAAGGGAACTTGATAATTATGAGGTAATCCCCACAAGATACATTGGCCAGATCCTAATCTACAATAGATGTAGCTAATGTCCAGAGTAGGATTAAATAAAACCTAAAGCATCTGAGTTTGTCTGATAGATATGTTAAAGGACTGTTATTGGTAAAACAAAGATACTGAGATATCTGGTCAGTCTTCTGGAGTGTTAGGGCTTTATGGTTCAACTGGTTTAACTGAATTGGAGGTTACAGAAACTAATCATTAGAAATATCATAAAGTCATCTTTTGAGCACCCCTAAAATACTATCTAGATGAGTATGTGCCTGGACTCCTGCAGGATTCCTATACCCCTTGGAGAAAGGAGGGATGGGGCCATTCAGGAATAAGGTAATTCATTGGATTGGGGGAGTGTAAGGGATGATCTGTAGAATTAAAAGGATAATTAGATTAGGTAGGAGCCAAAGCTACTCTGTTAGAACTGGGAGATGCATATTTATGTTAATTGAAGATCTAGGGAAAAGTCCATCAGAAAGGAATTTCCTGCCTCCCTTTTGACCTGAAACACTTCTGGAGTCTGGGGTGTCTAGGAGGAAACCTGTATCCCCATTTCAGGAGAGTTCTTCCCCACTCCAAAAAATATCTTTACCAGTTTTGTTTCTCTCTCTCTCTCTCTCTCTCTCTTCATATACCACACCACACATAAACCATATTTCTGGGTTGTGTGTATATACTGTGTATGTATTATGTATAATAGCTAAAAGTTAAGTGACTTGGCCAGAGTCACACAGTTAGTGTCTGAGGGCAGATTTGAACTCAGGAAGATGAGTACTATATCCATGGTGCTACCTAACTCTCCTGTCTGCATTTAATAAAATGATATAGTTTTGATTTGGGGGCATCTGGTCCAATACATTTTAATTTGAGAAACCAGCCCTTACCAGAAACCATATGGACCCTGAATAAGTGGTAATGGAAAGATATGCTCTGTACAAATAAAGTTTATTCATAAAATACTTTTCTTGGTAATTTAAAAGAGGAAGAACTACTCTGTAGCTTGTCATGGGTCTTGAGATATAGAAATTGCCTCCTATTTTTAGAAAGTTTACACTTTCAGTTCAGATAAAGTTTTCAGGGAGTGGGGGACCTTCTCTTTTCTTTTCCCCAAGTAATTGAGACATTTCACCTACTTTAGTGTAATTATGCTGTCAAAAGGGAGATGGTTCAAATAATTAGTAACATAATTAGTGAAGCGTTTCTGTTCACTTTGTCCTCAGTTCAAATAAAATCCTTGTTTCCAATGCCCTTTACAACAAGGTGTAATTTTCAACAAGAGAAAAAGAGGGAAAAAGTGTTTAATGAACAAAGGAAGCCTGGAAAATTGTTAAAACGTATTTTAAAAAATTCTCTCAGAACCAGAAGAATTAGTATCTTTGGCATATAAAAACCATATTATGGGATAAAGTGCTATCAGAGGAAGTGGGATGTAGCTGTTACATTTAAAGACTGAGTCTCATTTTCATATTCCTGAAAATAGCCAATTGTGATTAGGCATCCTGGATCTTAAAAGGTTCTTTCTAGAAAGGACCTCAAAACATAGCAAGGATGTCAATGCTGGAAACTACTTTAAAGAAGAGAAATGTTAGAATAGAGAGAACCAGGTCAAAAGAATGAATGATTTTACACAAACTAATACAATCCACTCATCTTGCAGATTGCCAAATCAGGCCAAAAAAGGGAAAGTGATATATTCCAAGTTTGAGAGTAGGTTAATGACAGAGCACTCAATTGGCTTTATCAAAACAACAAAACAAAATAATGAGTTATACTGAAAACACTCTTTAAAAAAATCATTAAATAAAAAAAAATACCATAAATATGCACATGCCCTAGAAAAAAATTTGATTCAGTCAAAGAAAAGAGCTCTTTTTTAGTAAGAATAAATGTAAAATATTTCATTTCTGTTCAAAAAGGGTGCTAAGAAAGTACAATAATGATTGATTGAAAGCACTGGTATTTACCACCTGGATAGAGGAGAGGGAAGGAGAGAATCTAAATTGTAAAATGTAATTAAACAACAAATAAAAAAGTAAAAAATACTGAGTTTAAAATTAAAAATATGTATATATATATATATATATATATATATATATATAAAGTTGTTTTTACTTGGGACTGGAGAAAAGTACTATTTAAATAAAAGAAAAAAGCATAATGAGAAAAAATATAACTAAATTTTATTTCATATGGTCAAGAATCATAAAAGCAAATTGAGACTGAAAAAAGGATATTTTTTCTTTCCTCTATCATTCAGATTAGTTCATATCCAGAGTAGGTTGATTGTGCTGACCTTGTTTTTCCGAAACTCCCAAATTTACCTCTGTCCCTTGGGAAATTTCTTTCAGGGAACTCGCAGAATGATCTTTGTCTTAGACTGAACACTGGACCATTAAACATCCATTAATCACTGTGAATAGTAGTGATAGAGATACTCAACTCCTGTCCTTTTGGTCTTCTTAGCCTCTTTTAAGCAAATATCTGGTATACTAGCCATGGACTATAGCCTAAACCCAAGCCTCTTTGTAATCTGCCAGAGTGTGTTTTCTTTCCTTCATTCATTTCTTTTAAGAGAGAAACTAAGTCAGTCTTTAATCACTCACCAAGATCTTCTCAAGCAGAACTCTAGTTTTCAGAGAGACCCTCCAGTTCAGCTCCTGAGCTCAACTGATCTGAACTCCCCTGAACTGGTTCAGACAGCTCCTTTTAAAAAGAATTTTCTCCTATGTCACCCCCCTCTAAATTTTCACATCTACCAATCACAGTAGATGTTTTCCAAAGGACTGACCATTCTTAATTCGCATCTTGTTATCACCTTCTTAATTCACATCTTGTTATCACCTTCTTAATTCACATCTTGTTATCAACTTCTCTGGGTAGACTAAAACTTCTGAGTATTTCACATCTCTTTGCTAAGCTTGCCCTTTTAGTGATTAATTTGACCTTCATAGATACTTAGCACCCTTTTATATTAGATCTAAAAATAGACGTAGTTTAAGGGCTTTTGCCTCACTATAAGTATGAGTTAAGGTCTTTTTTCATTGTTCAGTAAGGAATTTTACAACTTTATCTTCCCCTTAAGGTATGCCTAAATAGGGTGGAGTAAGGTTTAGTTCTCCATACATTCCTGATCAAGTACCTGCATTGTTTAAAATGGGGAATAGCTTAATCAAATCTTCTGAAGTAGAGTCTGAGAAATTTTAAGATTCACAGTGGCGGTCATTAGAGTATTGTCACCCTTGTCCTTCTAAAGATAATTTTAGGGTTGTGACTTAAAATCTAGATTTAATTGGTCGCCTAGGGAAATCTCAAATAAAATACCCAAATCAATCTGGAAATTTATGGTAATTTAATTAATACAGAGAGAAGGAATTTAAGGAGAAGGAGGGAAGAGCATGTAGGATTTCTCCTGCCTGGCCTGTGCCAGGGGGAGTTTAAAATACCCACCTATAGGTCTCTGAAGAAGATTAGGGACTTCTAAGAGGATAAAGTTGGAAAGTAAAGGAGGAAAACTCAGCCAGAAACTCACCACTGAACTGGACAATAGCTTGTAGCCATGCTAAGATGCCAAAAGGCCCAGCACGCTGCCACCAGACAACTATTTGCCGCCAGAAAGGTGCCCAAGAGAGGAAGTGAACCAAATTCACTATTTTGTCTCCTCCTCTAAATGCCTTTTCTTTTTAGTTTTCATCTTCTTTGATTAGATTATATCTTTAGAGTTACTTAACACTTCTTTGTTAAGTTCACCTTTTGGGAGTTACTTAACCACTTTGTGATTAATTTAACCTTTATAGTTACTTAACACCTTTTTGTATTAAGATCTTAAAATAGATTTAACTTAAAGTTCTGCCTTCACTATAAGGTAAGAGTTAAGTACCTTCATTGTTCAATCAGAAGATTACAACTTTATCTTCCCCTAAAGTAAGGTCAAAGTGGGGTGGAGTAATTTAGAGTTCGCAAAACATTCCTGATTTTGTTAAACTAAGTATCTTCATTGTTACAATCAGGAAATAACTAAATCCAATTTTCACATCCTGATTAAAGACTTGTTCTTTCTGACTACTTTGGTGGTACTGTGTTTTTCAAGGTTGACAGTTGGTTCTAGATTTATGAAGGATATTTAAGAAAGACCTTCTAATAAATAATCCATGCTGGGAAAAGCAATCTAGATGATGAGGGACCTATCACATGTGAGTCATTTGAAAACTGTAAATTTTTAATCTGAAAAAGGTATATGGGTGGAGGGAGAAGTCAAGAATGAATGCTATATTCAGTTATTCAAAATACTATCATGTGCCTGCCTGACCTCAAAAGGAAAAATGAAGATCAAAGGATGGACATTAGATGGAGAACTTGGCTAAGTGTTATGAGCCTGGTCCTATCATTAATTCACTGTTGGTTGGTCCTGGGAGTCAAGAATAATTGGATTTGTGTCCAACTTCTGAGATTTGCTAATTATGTGACCCTAGAGAAGTCATCCAGCTTCTCTAAGCCTCTGTTTAATCAACTAGGGATGAAAGGGAAAGGGGATAAACATTTAGTAAGTACCTACTTTTTGCTAGGCATTTTATAAATATTATCTTACTTGATCTTTACAATAATTTTTATATATAGATTCTATTATGCCTGTTTTACAAATGAAGAAATTAGGTAGCGGTTAGATGACTTGCTCAATGTTACATAATTAGAAAATGGCCTAGGTGAATACTGAACAGAATCATGGTAATATCTGACCATGATCATCTATGAAAACTTGACTACTTTCAGCAATGCAAAGATCTGGGACAATCCTGGAAGACTTATGATGGGGAAGGCTCTACACCTCCAGAGAAAGAACTGTTGGAGTCCTTTTTCACATCAGTACATTTTTGGTTTTATTTTAGTATTTTGGTTATATAAGACTTTTCTCTTACAACAATGACCAATATGGAAGTGTGTTTTTCATGAAAATTAGAAAAAAATGTGTCTGACCTTTCTGATTCCAGATGAGAAACTCTCTTCATTTCATCACCGAGCTGCCTCTACAAAATGGGTATAATAATAACTATTGTACCTACTTCAGTAGGTTGCTATGAGATTAAAATGAGAAAGCACATATAGAATTATCTGATCATGAGCATTTATTATTAAAAATTTAAGCTGTTCAAAAATAAAATGGACTACTCTTTGAAGTAGTGAGTTTTCAGTTACTAGAAGTATTTAAATAGAAGTCACATGACAGGGAATATTTTAGAGGGAATTCTTTCTTTAAATTAGATTTGTATTAGGAGACTTCAAATCTCTTTCATCTCTGGAATTTTGTGATTCTATGAACCTGTTTAGTTATTTTCAAGTTTTTCAAGTCTTCTCATTTTTTATAGCTAAGCCTGATAAATGAGTGCTATTAAGAGATTGTTTGTTATTCTGTCCTGGGTTACTATTTTAAGGGTGAAAAACACTCATAAATATATGGATGTTTCCATTGTAAATGGATGCTTTTTAGCCAGCAAAAAAATTCATTTTCTCTAATATATGTTTTTAACATGTCCTGAGGAAATTCTGTGCAATAGCTCACCAGGATCCTTCACAGTTTCTCCCATTTTTATCAGATAAAAGCTGATCCATCATCCATGTGGTTCCCTTTCTCCACACCATAAATAATGATGGGGAAGCACAAACCTTTTTCCCACCAGAATAGCATCAAGTTTTAACCAATTTGGGAATTTATTGTTAAGCCTCTTGGGATCTAGCCAAGCCTACCTGTGCACACATCAATTACTGTATTACCTTTCAAAGGCTTTTGACAAAGGAGACTCTGGCTCCATGCACAGAGAAATGACTGTTGGTGCTAAGCTTTCCTGAGGAGCTGGATTAGCACTAGGAGGTAGATAGCCACTCCAAAGATCCTATATTTTCACTTCGATTTTTCCTTTCTTTTCTTGATCTTCTCTAGGAGTAAATAACTTCTAAACAATGTAGTCATAGATCCTTGGGGATTTTGAATCCTTTTGCCAGAAAGTGACTATTTTTCAGAGTGAGGTTCAAAGTAGAACCTATTAGAGGCAAAAATCCCAAATTACTTTGATTTGAGCCAAAATTGAGGTTTTGTTTTGTTTTGTTTTTTCCTTGCTTTTTTATTTTGCTGATCTCCCTAATAAGAGGATGAATGGTGCATTCACAGATTTAGGATCACAAATTAAGTTTAAGAATGCTTGGATGGAAAGAGAGTATAGTACAATTTGAAAGTAATGATAAGTAAAGTCACAGTTAATGAAATTAGAGGTTAAAAGAGCTAAGTGAAATGTAATACATACAAATGTAAAAACATTCACACAAAAATGAAAGAATAAGTTAATGAACAAATTAATTAAATAATCAAATCTTCCAGAAATTAATGAATAACAAAATAAATTGCTAAACAAATACATCAATAACAAATGGTAGAAATAAATAGGCAGAAGAAAGAAAGAAAGAAAGAGTAAGAAAGAAAAGAAAGTAAGAAAGAGAAAGAGAAAGGAAGAAAAAGAACAAAAGAGAAAGAAAGTAGTTAGAAATATAGATAGATAGATAGATAGATAGATAGATAGATAGATAGATAGATAGATAGATAGATGGATAGATAGATAGTTGGATGGATGGATAGGTGGATAGGTCAATTTTTTATTAGATAAGAAAGCCTTCATAGCAGTATTGTAGAGCCAGTGAAGTAAGAATGAATTTGGAGAGGGTACACTATAAAGGCCATATTACACATTGAGAAAATGGTGATTTGTTTTATGAAATTTCTCTGCCTTGGGCAGTGTTCTTCAATGATGGCACAATGTTATCAATATCTGTCTCCAGTCTGCAATAATATGTAAAATAGTTTCCTCTTCTTGATAAGTAAAACAGAATAAAACAATGAACTGGATTCAGAAGACCTGGCTTTAGAAACTGCTTTTGCTATTTACTAGCATTTACTATTTTTTTTTTTACTATTACTAGCATTTACTAAATATTACTATTTACTATTTTTTTTGCTACTTACTAATATGATTTTAGGCAGATTACTTAAATGTAGAATATATTTCCTGTCTCCATTAACTATAACTAATCTTGGATGTTTCCCCCCCCCTACATTTTTGTTTTTGACCTATTACAACTAGAAGCTCAAGAACATCAAAAACTGTAATTCTGGGAGATCCAATGTTAAGCTGAGAATATTTGACATTGAATCACTTTGGAGATCATGTGACCTACAAATCCAAATCATTTTAATGATGATAATTAATAGACATATTATATTATATATGACTGTTATATATTATATATATTATATCCTAATATATCAAATATTGGGATATGTTAAGACTGTAGAGAAGATAGATAGTATTAGATCAAAAGCCAAATGAAGACAAATATCATGTTTTATTTATCTGTCACTGTCAAAACAAGCCCCTATATATACTAGAAACTTAATAATTATTGAGTTTAATTGTACCAGCATTGATTATTCAATAGTTACCATAGAGTAGAAACAGTGAATATTAAAATTGGAAGAAATTGCAGGACATCAAATGGGAGAACATGGACCACAGAATGTCAGAGCTTAAAGTGACCTAAAATAAAGAGAATCAGAGCATAGAACACAGAATTCTAGAGGGAGAAGAGAATCCAGAATGTAGGGTGTTAAGACTGGAAGTGATATCAAGAGTTCACCTACTCTTATCCACTCATCTTACTGAATAAGAAATCTCAGAAAGAGGAACTTATTTGGTCAAAGCTGCCCAAATAGGTTGTGTCTCGACTCTTTAGTTCAATACCTTCCCTGCCTCCACTAAACTCTCCAACTATAGAATGTCCAGTAGATTTGATTGTTGATGTTCATATTGAATTAGACTTGCTAGAGCATATTATGAAGTACTTATGTATGTACAGAGTTGCAATAGCAGTTGCCTCCTTAAATTCCAGTATCTTCTAAGCAAAATGAGTTAGCTTCCCATATGCAAAAAATGGGAGCATAATATTAAATGTGACAAACAAATTCTACTTCTCTAAAGCTGTGATCACAGCCGCAGCTGTGAGAAATGATAAAATGGCAATATGGACTGAAATCAGATTTTCTGCCAGAAAAAAAAAGATGGAATTAAAAAAAAAAGAAGTCAGAAATAGATGCAACCAGTCTCTGCTTTTAAGATGTACATTGGGCTACCTATTGATCTTCTCTGATTTTGAAAATACTGAATGTTTTGGTCTCAAATGACCCAGAACTTTAAGCTCTGGCGTATATGTGGACTGAATTGAATCTTAAGGGTGGAAGAGAGATGGTTGCCAAAAAAAATTCCTTTGGTTTGTTTATTCATCCAAGGTTTCTTCCTAGAAGTCTCAAAATTATGTCTAGATCTCATGGGGGGAAATGCCCCCAGTTAGTATGCAAGCACAGAAGTGAATAATGTACATTTTGTACAAAATAGATATTATTTCTAACCACAGATAAAGCAGAACATACAAAGGAGACCATGAACAATTTTAAAAGTTTTTATTCCTTTTCTGGAGATCCCCAGCTTCCCACCCACCTTCCATTCCCCACCCTTGGAACCTATATAGTACTCCAGACTCAGAATGCAATGTTGTGATTGAAAGTCCCCCAAAAAGGGAATTCACTTGAGGTCATATGATAAATAGAATTCTGGAATTAGATCTGAATGGGCTTTCAGAGTATTTTATCCCCTCATTTGACAGATGAAGAAATACAAAATTGCAGAATTTGAGTTTTGAGGTTGACCTCAGCAGCTAGCTAATTGAACTCCTATGCAAATGAATGCCCAAAATAATATTTTGGACAAATGTTTATTCAGTATCTGCTTAAAAATCTCTAATGATAGTTTTCCCAGTCCTGCCTCTCAAGGAGCCCAATCCCTATATGGACAGTTTTAATTCTTAGAGACTTTTTAGTTCTCTATCAACCCAAACCTCCATTTGAAGCTACCCTTTTATCCTGATTGTAATACATGGGTCCCAAACAGAGCAATCTTAATCCTCTTTCACATGATAACCAATAAAATAATTGAACACAGGTTTCATGCCCCTTATGAGTATTCTCCCTTCTTCAGGCTCAATATTCCTAATTATTTTCAATTGATCCTCATATAATATGGACTTAGAGTCTATCACCATTTTGGCTGAACTCCTCTGAACATTCTCCAACTTATCAATGCCCTGTTTAAACTATAGTGCCAAGAGTGAGTATGATGTTCCAGATGAGTTTTGACAGAAGGACTACTTACTCCTTATTCCTGGAAGCTATTGTGTTCTTAATGCAATCAGGATTGCATTAATTTTTTTTTGGTTCTATATTAAACTGTTGATTTATACTGAACTTGCAGTACATGAAAACCTGTCTTTTTCAGATAAAATGGTGTTAAACTGTGTCCACCCTTCCTTATACTTATAAAATTGACTTTTTACACCTAAAAAAAAGACTTAATACTTATGTCTATTAAACCTCATCTCATTAGATTCAGTCCAGTGCTGGAGATCTGTCAAGGAATTTGGAGATCCAGAATATCATTCTCTGTGCTAGTGATCCCTCTCAGCTTAACTTTATTGGCAAATTCAAGAATGCACCTTTACCTTTATTCAAGCCATTGTTCTGAATTTTAGGAGCAACAAACTGAGCACAGAACCTGATGATATAACATTGGTGATCTCCTGCTATGTTAATATTGATATATTAATGACTCCTCCTTGAAATTTACCTCCCAACCAGCTTAGAATCCATCTTATTATATGTTTACTCCTATCCCTCCAATTAGAAGCATTGGATAATTTAGTAATCCTATAATTTGTAGATTTTCTTCTCTTTCCTCCTTTGGAAATGAGGACAATATTTGCTCTTCTCCAGCATTGTGGTACTTCTCCTATTTTCCTCTCTCAAATATAACTGACAGCAATTCAGTACTTGTATCTTCTAGCCAATGATGCAGCTGAGGAAAGCCTTTATGCGAGGTGACTTGAATCATCAAGGACAAGTAGATATTCTTATTTCCTACTGACTCATTGTGGATATCGACTCTCTGCTAGAAAATTTTAATTCTGTCATTTCTATGGTAAAGTCTATTCCTTTTAGCAAAATAAATAGGAGTAGCTCTGCCTTCTCTCTGTTGTTAATTATCTAAACACATGAAAGTTGTCTCCTTTCAATGAACATTTTTTTTATCTTAATCTAAACAAAAATGAATAAAAAACAGCCATACTTCTGCCCACTCTTTTCACTCTTAGATTCCTTTGACAATCTGGAATCGTTCTGAGAAGTCCTACCACTATTTTGTCTCATTCTGTCTGTTTTATGGTCATGGAGACAACCCATCATTTCAGTGAGCCTTTACCTCCCAAGGTCTCCAGATGCATGGTTTAACCATAAGACTTAAGATTGGCTAAATGGGAAAATTACACTTGAAGTAATGCCTTTGCATTCTGCATCACTTATGTTCTTAAATGGAAGGTGTGCTTCTGGTTTCCTACTCCCTGTTGTGGCTCAGTTCCTTGATGTTTCTCCTTTTTTTTTTTTTAAATATATTTTATTTGATCATTTCCAAGCATTATTCGTTAAAGACATAGATCATTTTCTTTTCCTCCCCCCCACCCCCCATAGCCGACGCGTAAGTCCACTGGGCATTAGATGTTTTCTTGATTTGAACCCATTGCTTTGTTGATAGTATTTGCATTAGAGTGTTCATTTAAAGTCTATCCTCTGTCATGTCCCCTCAACCTCTGTATTCAGGCAGTTGCTTTTTCTCGGTGTTTCCACTCCCATAGTTTATCCTTTGCTTATGGATGGTGTTTTTTTTCTCCTGGATCCCTGAAAGTTGTTCAGGGACATTACACCGCCCCTAATGGAGAAGTCCATTACGTTCGATTATACCACAGTGTATTAGTCTCTGTGTACAATGTTCTCCTGGTTCTGCTCCTCTCGCTCTGCATCACTTCCTGGAGGTTGTTCCAGTCTCCATGGAACTTCTCCACTTTATTATTCCTTTGAGCACAATAGTATTCCATCACCAACATATACCACAGTTTGTTCAGCCATTCCCCAATTGATGGGCATCCCCTCGTTTTCCAGTTTTGGGCCACCACAAAGAGCGCAGCTATGAATATTTTTGTACAAGTCTTTGTGTCCATTATCTCTTTGGGGTACAGACCCAGCAGTGCTATGGCTGGGTCAAAGGGTAGATATTCTTTTGTCGCCCTTTGGGCATAGTTCCAAATTGCCCTCCAAAATGGTTGGATCAGTTCACAACTCCACCAGCAATGAATTAATGTCCCTACTTTGCCACATCCCCTCCAGCATTCATTACTTTCCTTTGCTGTTATGTTAGCCAATCTGCTAGGTGTGAGGTGATACCTCAGAGTTGTTTTGATTTGCATCTCTCTGATTATAAGAGATGTAGAACACTTCTTCATGTGCTTGTTAATAGTTTTGATTTCTTTATCTGAGAACTGCCTATCCATTTCCCTTGCCCATTTATCAATTGGAGAATGGCTTGATTTTTTGTACAATTGATTTAGCTCATTATAAATATGAGTAATTAAACCTTTGTCAGAGGTTTCTATGAAGATTTTTTCCCAATTTGTTGTTTCCCTTCTGATTTTAGTTATATTGGTTTTGTTTGTACAAAAGCTTTTTAGTTTGATGTAGTCAAAATTATTTATTTTACATTTTGTGATTCTTTCTATATCTTGCTTGGTTTTAAAGCCTTTACCCTCCCAAAGGTCTGACATGTATACTATTCTGTGCTTACCCAATTTACTTATGGTTTCCTTCTTTATGTTTAAGTCACTCACCCATTTTGAATTTATCTTGGTGTAGGGTGTGAGGTGTTGATCTATTCCTAGTCTCTCCCACACTGTCTTCCAATTTTCCCAGCAGTTTTTATCGAATAGTGGATTTTTGTCCCAAAAGCTGGGATCTTTGGGTTTATCGTATACTGTCTTGCTGAGGTCGTTTTCCCCCAGTCTATTCCACTGATCTTCCTTTCTGTTTCTTAGCCAGTACCAAATTGTTTTGATGACTGCTGCTTTGTAATATAGTTTGAGGTCTGGGACTGCAAGGCCCCCATCATATGTGTTTTTTTTCATTATTTCCCTGGATATCCTTGATCTTTTGTTCTTCCAAATGAACTTTGTTATGGTTTTTTCTAAATCAGTGAAGAAGTATTTTGGTAGTTCAATGGGTATGGCACTAAATAGATAAATAAGTTTGGGTAGGATGGTCATTTTTATTATATTGGCTCGCCCTATCCATGAGCAGTTAATGTTTTTCCAATTGTTCAAGTCTAGTTTTAGTTGTGTGGCGAGTGTTTTGTAGTTGTGTTCATATAGTTCCTGTGTTTGTCTTGGGAGATAGATTCCTAGGTATTTTATTTTGTCTAAGGTGATTTTGAATGGGATTTCTCTTTCTAGTTCTTGCTGCTGAGCTGTGTTGGAGATATATAGAAAAGCTGATGATTTATGTGGGTTTATTTTGTATCCTGCAACTTTGCTAAAGTTGTTGATTATTTCAATTAGCTTTTTGGTTGAATCTCTAGGATTCTTTAAGTAGACCATCATGTCATCCGCAAAGAGTGATAACTTGGTCTCCTCCTTGCCTATTCTGATACCTTCAATTTCTTTATCTTCTCTAATTGCTACTGCTAGTGTTTCTAGTACAATGTCAAATAGTAGAGGTGATAATGGGCATCCTTGTTTCACTCCTGATCTTATTGGGAATGCATCTAGTTTATCCCCATTGCAGATGATATTAGCTGTTGGTTTTAGATATATACTGTTTATTATTTTTAGGAATGACCCTTCTATTCCTATGCTTTCTAGTGTTTTTAATAGGAATGGGTGTTGTATTTTATCAAAGGCTTTTTCTGCATCTATTGAGATAATCATGTGGTTCTTGCTAGTTTGCTTGTTGATGTGGTCAATTATGTGGATGGTTTTCCTAATGTTGAACCAGCCCTGCATCCCTGGTATGAATCCTACTTGATCATGGTGAATGATCCTTCTGATCACTTGCTGGAGTCTTTTTGCTAGTATCCTATTTAAAATTTTTGCATCTATATTCATTAGGGAGATTGGTCTATAGTTTTCTTTCTCTGTTTTTGACCTGCCTGGTTTTGGAATCAGTACCATGTTTGTGTCGTAAAAGGAGTTTGGTAGAACTCCCTCTTTGCTTATTATGTGAAATAGTTTGTATAGTATTGGGGTTAACTGTTCTCTGAATGTTTGATAGAATTCACAGGTGAATCCATCAGGCCCTGGGGATTTTTTCTTAGGAAGTTCTTTGATGGCTTGATGGATTTCAATTTCTGATATGGGATTATTTAAGAATTCTATTTCCTCTTCTGTTAGTCTAGGCAGTTTGTATTTTTGTATATATTCATCCATTTCTCCTAAATTGGTGTATTTATTGCCATATAATTGGGCAAAGTAATTTCTAATGATTGCCTTAATTTCCTCCTCATTGGAGGTGCTGTCCCCCTTTTCATCTTTAATGCTGTGAATTTGCTTTTCTTCCTTCCTTTTTTTAATTAGATTGACCAGTACTTTGTCTATTTTGTTTGTTTTTTCAAAGTACCAGCTTCTTGTCTTATTTATTAAATCAATAGTTCTATCACTTTCGATTTTATTAATTTCTCCCTTAATTTTTAGGATTTCTAATTTGGTTTTCTGCTGGGGGTTTTTAATTTGATCGCTTTCGAGTTTTTTCAATTGCATTTCCAATTGATTGATCTCTGCTCTCCCTTGTTTGTTAATATGAGCTTTCAGGGATATGAATTTGCCTCTGATTACCGCTTTGGCTGCATCCCAAAAGGTTTGAAAGGATGTTTCGCCATTGTCATTTTCCTTGATGAAATTATTAATTGTTTCTATGATTTCTTCTTTAGCTAAACGGTTTTGGAGTATCATATTGTTTAATTTCCAATTGGTTTTAGATTTGGTTTTCCATGTACCATTACTAATCATTATTTTTATTGCCTTGTGATCTGAGAAGGCTGCATTCATTATTTCTGCTTTTTTGCATTTGTGTGCTATGTTTCTGTGACCTAATGTATGGTCAATTTTTGTGAATGTGCCATGTGGTGCTGAGAAGAAGGTGTATTCCTTTTTATCCCTATTTATTTTTCTCCATATGTCTATTAATTCTAATTTTTCTAAGATTTCATTCACTTCTTTTACCTCTTTCTTATTTATTTTTTGATTTGATTTATCTAAATTTGATAATGGTTGGTTTAAGTCTCCCACTAGTATGGTTTTATTGTCTATTTCTTCCTTCAATTCTCCTAGTTTCTCCATTAGAAATTTGGGTGCTATATTATTTGGTGCATACATGTTGATTAATGATATTTCCTCATTGTCTAGAGTCCCTTTTAACAAAATATAATTACCTTCCCTATCCCTTTTGATCAGGTCTATTTTTGCATTGGCTTTATCAGATATCATGATTACCACTCCTGCCTTCTTTCTATCAGTTGAGGCCCAGAAGGTCTTACTCCATCCTTTAATTCTGACCTTGTGGGTGTCAACCCGCCTCATGTGTGTTTCTTGAAGACAACATATGGTAGGGTTTTGGATTCTAATCCATTCTGCTATTCGTCTACGTTTTATGGGTGAGTTCATCCCATTCACGTTCAAAGTTATGATTGTCATTTGTGGACTCCTTGGCATTTTGATTGCCTTCCCTAATTCTAACCTTTTCTTCTTCGGCTCTACCTTTTAGTCCAGTGATTTACTTTGAATCAGTCCCCCTTGTCCCCTCCCTTGATGTTTCCCTTTTTAGTCCCTCCCTTTTTGTTCCCTCCCCCTCCCCCCTCTCTTTCCCTCCCTTTTTGTTCTCCCTCTCCCCCTCCCCCCCTTGGTTTTCCCTTCTCCTTACCCTTGTTGGGTAAGATAGAATTCAAGATCCCAATGGATCTGGATGTTTTTCCCTCTCAGAGTTGATTTCCCTGAGATTGAGGTTTAAGTAACCCCCCCCCCTCTTCCTCTCCTTCTTATAGGAGTTTTCTTCCCCTCCCCTTCCCCTGTGAATCTTTGTGTGAGAACCATTATTCTATTTGGTCTTTCTTTACCCCCTATTTATACATTACATTTTCCCCACATATTAGTATACATAGGTTGATATAAATGTAGTCCTTATAGAAGAGAGTTTGAGTAAAAGAAGATAACATTTTTCCCCTTTCCTTAATATTTACCTTTTCAGGTATTCCTTGCTCTTTGATTTTCGGTATCAAACTTTCCACAGAGCTCTGGTCTTTTCTTTGCAAAAAGTTGGAAGTCTTCTATTTTGTTGAATGCCCATACTTTCCCTTGGAAGTATATAGTCAGTTTTGCTGGGTAGCTGATTCTTGGTTGGAGACCCAGCTCTCTGGCCTTTCTGAAGATCATGTTCCATGCCTTACGATCATTCAGAGTAGAACTTGCAAGGTCTTGTGTGACCCTGATTGGCATTCCTTTATATCTAAATTGTCTTTTTCTGGCTTCCTGTAGGATTTTTTCTTTTGTTTGATAGCTTTGGAATTTGGCAATTACATTCCTGGGAGTTGTCTTTTGGGGGTTTAGTGTAGAAGGTGTTCTGTGAGCTCTGTCAGTGGATGTATTGCCCCCTTGTTCTAGAATCTCTGGGCAATTTTCTTTGATTATATCTTGTATCACCATGTCCAGTTTGGTGTTTATTTCTGGCTTTTCTGGGAGTCCAATTATTCTTAAATTTTCTCTTCTCCCCCTGTTTTCCAGATCTATCACCTTGTCGGTGAGATATTTTATGTTCTCTTCTAATTTCTTGGTGTTTTGGCTTTGCTTTATTAGTTCTTGCTTTAAAGCCTGGTTTTCTTTTACAGTTTGGTCAAACTGGTTTTGTAGATGCGTGAATTTCTTTTGCATCATTTCCCACTTTTCCTCCCAGAGGGCTTCCATCTTTTTGGTCCTTTCTGATTCAAATTCTTCATGGGTTTGTGGAGAGTTTCTATTTCCTTTGGAGGATTTTGGAGAATTTTCTTGTATATCTTCTTCTATCTGCTCTGTATTTTGTATTTTGGCTCCATAGAATGTGTCCAGAGTCGCCCCTTTCTTCTTATTTTTCTTGGTATTTTGGGGCTTCTGTGCTTCTGTGGAGTTTGTCATCTCTGAACGTGGAGGATTGGCTTTTCTTGTCTTTGTCTGGTGATCAGAGGCTTTAGTCCTGGGCAGATGTTGGTTCTATGAGCGTTCCCTGGGTTAAACTGAATATGCCTCACTGGAACTGGAATGGAAGGGTCGGACCACGAGGCCACACTCTCCCCCTGGCTCGATTTCCGGAAGTTGCCTTCAGAATCCCTGGCCGTGAGGCTGTTTCGTCGGCCTGCGGGGGGATGGGCTGCCGCTTCCCCAAGCTCCGAGAGCACAGACTTTCACTGAGACTTGGATAGCAGGATCCAGCCCGTGAGGCTGTCTTGCCCGCCCTGAGGGTTGCTGTTGTTTTGACCAGCTCTCTGCAGCGGAGGCCCCAGGCAGTAACTTTCACCCGGACCGACCAGCTCTTTGCAGCGGAGGCCCCAGGCAGTAACTTTCACCCGGACTGGGACTTGGGTAGAAGACCCTGAGGGTTGTTGTTCCTCAGACCCTGCTCTCTGAGCCCGGCGCGGCTGCCGCTTCCGGGAGCCTTGGACTCTGCGCTCCTACCCCTGAGGTCCGAGGGATCTCGGGTTCTGGCTTTTAAGGGGAGCCGTACCTTTTGAACCGGGTCCAGGTCCAGGAGGAGGGTTCCCAGGGTCTGTGCTGTTGATCGTTTTGAATTTCGGCGCCTTAGGACCTTCTAGTTTGAGATCGGTCAGGAAGGGTGTTCCGGAGATCTGAACTTCAGCTTTCTCTAAGCCGCCATCTTAACCGGAAGTTCCTAGAGAGCCTGATGTTTCTCCTTTTATAGGACCATCGCTTTCCTCTTCTCCCCAAAAGATTGAATCTAGTTATTTGCCATTCCTCAGAAATTCATGGTTGTTTAGAAATATTCACTCTTCTTTCTGTTAGGTTCTCTAGCTACCGTAATGTTATTTTCTCTCAGGTCATGTGGTTCCCTCATTTTCTGGGACTACATGACTTCCCCTCTGAGAACTCCTCAGTTGCTATTCTTTATTCTTCAGGACTGCTGTTCCTGAGGTCAAGAGTCTCCACTGCTATGTTGATTGTCTAGATGTTCCTGTTTATGTCTTAACTTTGCTCAACAATTCCTTTTATTTATTTGTTTATTTATTTATTTATTTTTCAACAATTTCTTTTAGAGTAATGACTCTGGACATATTCAGTATTGGGGAGCTCTTGATGGAGTTGTCTTCTCAAAGAACTTTGCCTCCCCTATACTCTTGGCATATAGGTCTTCCTTAAAGAATGTTATGATCTGTGTATATTTTGTTCCTGATCTAGATTTTTGATCACAGGGTTGGGAATATCATGTCTTTTTCCCTGATTCCCCAGGAAGACATACTTACTTTTAGGATTCTCAAAATTTTGTGTTCGATTGTAGGAGTTATAAGACTGATCTTGAGTTGATAGAAAAATAAAATACAAAACAAAACAAAATATCATGGGAATTGGGCACAGGATGAAAATTAGTCTCAGGTTACCTTTGTTCTAAGGTCCTGCCTGAGTTTTTCAATAATTCTGAGAGTCTACTTATATCCACTACTAGAAAAAAAAAGATAAAAATACAGAATCAGTCATAATGCCTTGAGGTTAATACCCTGTGTCTCCAGCATGCCTTCTTTAAAATATAATTATATTACCTAGGAGGAAACACACATTAACCTGGTATCAGCCAAGAACACCTTAGCTTGGATTAATTTTAGAAATATTTCACCTCAGAAGTTAGAAAATAAGAGACAGAGATATTAGAAAGCAGAACTGATAAGTTTTGAGAAATAAAATTTCAATGGATGTCATGCCATCAAGGAAGGGGAGGCCAATATAACATAGAACACTCAAAGAAAATCCCCAGAAAGCTAGGAAGGAAAACTCTAGAATTCCTTATTAATAATATTGGGAGAAACCTAAGAATTCTTCCAATCCAAGAAATATCAGGGTAGGAATCCCCCTCTAAGCCATCTTGAATGGCTATCTATTCAACACTTGGAGACCCTAAGATGAGTAGCCTATTACCTTCAGAGGCAGCATATATCCCATTTTTTGACAAATCTAAACTGTAAGACTTCTTTGTTGTCCTTGATTTGTCTTGATGCCTCCCTCCCTCCCTAGTTTCACCCAAAATAAATCAATCCTAAATGTATCTCTGAATCTTCTATACATTTTTTAAATTTCTATCCATTTTTTTTTCTATTTTGAGGAATCAAGCAGAATGGATCTTCTTCTTCCATATAATATTCCTTCAAGCACACCATATTACACCTTTGTCCGTCCTTCCCCTTTCCCTGCCTTCTTTTTTTCTTCTTTCCCCTCCCTGTTCCTGCTTTGTGTTCATGAGAAGAGAAAGACAGATAGGGATGCTAAAGAGTAGCTCTATCTCCTATACTCTGCAAAAAGCTTCCCTGGTAAAGATTCTGGTTATATAGTAATCATAGGAGGTGGCTTACAAGTTCAAAGAGATGAAGCAATATGTCTCCAAGACTAGTAGTTACTCAATTACAGGTAGTGAGGTGTAGTAATTTTAGCATCTTCACATGGTGTGATCAGGGACTTATAAAGTAATTTATGAATTAATGAATTACCACCTCTATGTCTTTGCCCCCTCTGTTCATTATGCATACAATGCCCTCCCTATCATGTCTTCCCATCTTTCAATGCCCAACACAAATATACCACCTAGTAAAATATACTTTCTGAATGAGGAGCTTCTTCTTTCTCAGACAGAAGGTTTGTTGCACATCTCTTATGTACTTACTACTTTTTTTTTCCACTATGGCTATTCAAGAACAGCTAGATGGAGCACTAGTTAGAATACTGGGCTAGGGCATAGGAAGACACATCTTCATGTGTTCAAATCTGGCTTTAGACATTTACTAGCTGTGTGAACTTAGGCAACCTAACTCTGTTTGCCTAACTTCTTCAACTGTCAAATGAACTGGAGAAGAAAATGGCAAACAATTTCAGTATCTTCACAAAGAAAACCCCAAATTGGGTCATAAAGAGATGGACATGACTGAAAACAACTAAATGACGATGTAGTTATTTGCATATTTTTTTCTTTCCCCCATCATATTAGAAATTCCACAAATGCAAGGAATCATATTTTATATAAATGATGGATTTGTCATAACACTTAGTAAGTCCCGGGAAGATGAATATTTAATAAATGTTCCATTAAATCAGTAAATTGGATTGTGTTGATCATCTTATTCAGGAAAAAATGAACCACAAGTGTTTGAGCAATGTCATGTTAACAACCAACCACATGACATTTGAGCCATTGTTTGATGGCCAACCATTGTGACAGTTAAAACAAACAAACAAAAAAAAACGAATTGACCATCCTGGTGGCTAGCATGGTGATATGACCTGGCACCATCTAGACTCATTCTGTATTTCACAGAACTCAGATAGTGGTAATGCAGTTAATATTACATTAGACTGAAGAGATACAGTCTCTTGTCAATTAAGTTATCTTGTCTATGAAGAAGGTCAGTAATGGACTCTCCATAATTTCTATCGTGTATCTAGTTTCCCCTGCAAAAGGGAGATAAAAGGACTAATGTATCAGGCAAGACAATCTAAGAAGGGAACTGTCTTTGAGAAAGGAGTAAAAAAATGACTCTTAAGTAAAAGAAAACCTATCCAATATCTGTGCTCAAAGGTATTTTGGCCAAGTTTTAGGACTGTAATTACTTTCTAATAAAATATACTTGCTTTAAATAAATGAAATTTATTTAACTCTTCCATTTCATGCTCTCCCCATCTGAGCCACCCCTTTATCTTGAATTTAATTCCTCAATTTAACTGAATAATTTTCTTTTCTTTCTCCTATAACTTTCCTTCCCAACATATAAACTCATAGCATTGTAGAACTAAAAGGTGAGTAAGAGGTTCTTTAGTTTAATATTACCTAATTATGAAGACCATCCATCACTTGAAGACTTCTAATGATGAAGAGCTCACTTCCAAATGAAGCATTATATTACCCTTTGGGTAAACTCCAATATTTAAGATGGTTCCCACTTCCCTTAAACTGAGCCAAATCTCTTTGAAACGTCCACTTCTTCTTTCCTAGGTCTGCTTTCTGGAGCAAAGCAGAACAAATATATTGTTTTCTACACATTGTAACTTCTCGGTTATTTGAATGTGCTCTCTTCTTTAGGATAAACCATTCCCTTTTCCTTTATTCAGTACTCTTATAACATGGTCTCCAGTTTCCTTCCCATTCTGGTAGTTGTACTTTGGGTACTAAAAGTTATCAATATCCTGCCTAAAATGTGTCAGTTAGACTTAATATTCCAAATGTGATCTTAGTCAGAAAAATACAGGGGAATTACCACTCTTTATATTGTGAATATTCTAACACTCCCAATGAAGTCTAAAAATTGTATATGTATCTATCTTATAAATGTGCAGTTGATATTTTAAATTTATATGTGTGGAAAAAATCTTTATTGATGTAATTTGATTTTCTTTATTTCTAGCTTGTAGAGAACTGTTGGTATCTTCATTTTGTCTTCCTAATCATTAGATTATTTCTAATCACATAATAATAATATAGACTTTTTTAACACATTATCTTTCCTAATTATATTTTTTTCTACTTTGAAAACATAATAACCTTGACATCTATACTTTATCAAGGTCACTACTAGCATAGGGCCCATGAAAGATCCCTGAGCACCTGACTAGAATCATTATTTTAAGTTAATCCAGATCCATTAAAGGAGAAGTACTTAACCTTTGTGTGTATGTGTGTGCACATACATTCTTTGTCAGTCAGGTGAAACCTATGGATCTCCTCTGAGAACAATGTTCTTAAATACATAAAATAAAATGTATAGTATTAAAATATATTAATTATACTGAAATTCAGTTATTTTTATAAGGTTATAGATGACAGATTAAGAATGCATGCTTGGAAATATTCCTGGGGCATCTAGGTAGTGTAATTGATAGAGTGCCAGATCTGGAGTCAGAACAACCTATGTTCAGTTATGGACTCAGACACTTCCTAGTTACCAAGGCTTTATTTCTATTCTTCCTTATAATCTATATCAAGCAAAGGTAATATTTTTTGGCAAGCATTCCCATTTAACCAGCAATGAACACCCTTACTATATCCCATACCATTCCATTTTCACCACACAGTAACATGAAACATTCTCTCAAAGGTTTTGTTGAAATGGGAAAAAAATAAACCCACGTGTTCATCTTTCCCTAGTCTACCAGTGTGGTCCTCCATCAAAAAAGAAAAAAAAAAAGATGAGTTTAACTTGATGTGATTTGTTATTAATGGAGCTATGTTGGTTCTTAGTAATCACTGCTTCCTTTTCTTAATTAAAACAAACCAACCTTTTGATGATATACTCTAAATAGGAGACTTCACTTTCTTCCACTTTTTGAAACCAAAATCAACACTCTTTCCAGGCCAGAAACATTACATCTAAGATCTAAGACAAAGGACAATAATTCAATATCTCTAAGTTTCATTACACAATCTTAGGGACTTTAATAGAGAATATCTAAGTGTCCCTTTGCCATCTTTTCATTTATCTTCGTTTTCAATTTCCTGTCTAATATTGTTGTACTATCATTGCCAACCCAAGAATAACTATTTGTCCAAGAAAAAAAAAGAAGAAAAAATTGAGTTAGAGTTCTACTTTTTTTTCTATCTTGTTATTTTCCTGTACACAACCACCCATAACCTTGACTTCTTTGAATTTTCTATTGCTTCCAACATAGCTTTAAAAAGTTAGTAACCCGAACTGAAGGAAATAATAGCCAATGTATTCTAAGTAGAATAAATAAAATAAGTATGCTCTCTCTTTTTTAAGATAGATTTTTATTTTATGTTCTGAATTCTCTACCTCCCTCTTTCCTTTCCCTCATCCATTGATGAGACAAGAAATATGATGCCCATTAGATATATTAAATCACTCAAAATATATTTCCACATTACTCGTGGCTCAAAAGAGAAAAACAAGCAAGAATAACAATGAAAGAAAATATCCTTCAATCTGCATTCTGAATTCATCATCATCATCATCATCACCTCCTCCTCCTCATCTTCTCTCTCCCTCCCTCCCTCTCCCTCTATCCTATAGCTGAATATAGTCACAGTATTATCTGTTACTGTGTACAATGTTCTACTTTTGTTCAGTAAAATTTTTATCAGCTCATCCAAATCTTCCCAGGGTTTTTCTGAAATCATCCATTTTGTCATCTATTACAACTCTTTTTTTATAATAAATGTATCTCAAAACTTCATATTCTTTTGACTCAACTGCCTTTCATATACATGATTTCCAGACCATGAACATTATTGTGGGAAATCCAAAAGGAGAAAAAGTAGCACTGTTTTCCTCTGCCTTGATCAGACACTATCCAAAGTACTATATTTCAATTTAGGAACAATATTCAAAGAAGTTCAAGGACAAAGTGGAGAGATGCATGTGGAAATTTACCAGGGAATTACTGAGTTTGGATAACATGTCATATAAAGGTTGTTTAAAGAAAGAGTGGATGTTTAACAAAGAGGAGAGACTTGGAGGGTATGATGTCATAATAACCTTCAAATATTTGTACTTTTATGTACATTTGTATGCATGGTAGATGGATTAAACTTATATTACCTGGCTCTAAATGAGAGGATTGGGGAAAATGGCTGAAAATGACATAGGCAGTTATTTTTCAATGTAAAGAAAATCTTCTAAATAATTGGAGGTGTCCAATGAAGATAATATTTGGGAGGTAGTTCCCCCATACAAGAATGAATTTCCTTCTCACAAGTGAATTCCTTTTCATAAGTTGACTATGGAAAGGAAAACTGAAGCAAATTTTGAACTTTCTGCCACTCAGGTAGAACAAACAGCAGTTGGAATGTTAGAGAGAAGATATTGACAAGAATGACAGTTGATGGGGGAAGGGGAGACTCGGAGAGTTGACAGTTGGTCTCCTGAATCTCTTTCCTGAACCTCTGTCTAGAAAGAGCTCTCTGTCCCTGTCTCTGGATAAAAGTACCTCTATTCCTGATTTTCCCAACTGTGTGCTCTATCTGGATTTTTGATCTTGTCATCGAACAAAAGGATTGAAGGGGAGCAGTTTGAACTGTAAGGCCAATCTTTAGGGGCATCAGCCTGAAGAGACAGGCCCAACCAGCTCTGAAGATCAGAACCTTTTTCTCCTCTTGCTGTATACTGCTAAAGATTTGAACTTAAGAAAACTAGCACAGATTAGCATAGACAGGAATAAAAGAAACCCTCCACCAGCCTGCGAGGCCTGGCCTAAGCTCTAAAGCTGAGAAAGACTCAATCTCAATCTAGGGAAATCCCAATTCTCTTTTCCCTGATACCTCCCCAATCCAAACTTGTTATTAAAATTCACCTTTATTTAATAAAATCACAATCAGAGAAGATGACTATCATTTTAGGGAAACATAGAGGGTGCTGAACACAAGGACAGCCATTCAACTAAAAATGGTCCTCATCAGACCCCTGCTGGGCGACCTTGGTGGGGGAGGAGAAGCTTGTTCCTCAGGGGGGGGTCTGTGCTTACCTGCTCTGGGGTATCTTCAACATCAATCAATAGAGAAGACTTTCCCTCAGGCTATCATAGTTGGCCCATTTCTTGGGAACCCCATTTTTCAAAGCCTCTCAACAGGATTATCTCTCTCCTTTTACCTCACCAGAATCCATATTCCCTCTATCCCTTCAACTCCTTCATTTCCTGTTACAAACCTTCCTTATCCCCTGTACCACTTCAATACTCTACAATCACTTTAAAAATAACAGTTTTCCTTTTCACAATCACCTTAAATCCTTTTCTTTGATGACAGGATCACAGGAATTCAGGTGTAGCCTAAAGTTGGGAATATTAGGAATAGAGGTACTTCTATCCCCAGACAGGGAGAAAATGCTCCTTCTAGTCCAAGGGCCAGGAAAGAGAGCCATAAGAACAATTGTCACTCTCCAAGTTCCCCTCCCCCCACCAACTGTCATTCTTGTCAATATCTTCTCTCTAACATTCCAACTGCTGTTTGTTCCACCTGCGTGGCAGAAAGTCCAAAACTTGCTTCAGTTTTCCTTTCCACAAGACTTGTATTTCAGTAGATCATTTTGGAGAAAATTATATTCCAGATAGATGACCAACAAAGATAAGCCCAAAAAAGGTAATCCTCCCCAAATACATGTCATTTCCTCAATGGTAAAAGGAAATTCTATTGATTTTCAGATATTGATGGTCTATAGGCAAAATGAAAAATGTTGTCATTTATTGAATCTTTGAAAAGAGATAACAGGTGATATGCATCAAAATGTTCATAGCAATTTGGCATTGTACTAGAAACACTAGCAGTAGCAATTAGAGAAGAAAAAGAAATTGAAGGCATTAAAATAGGCAAGGAGGAGACCAAGTTATCACTCTTTGCGGATGACATGATGGTCTACTTAAAGACTCCTAGAGATTCAACCAAAAAGCTAATTGAAATAATCAACAACTTTAGCAAAGTTGCAGGATACAAAATAAACCCACAAAAGTCATCAGCATTTTTATATAATTCCAACACAGCTCAGCAGCAAGAACTAGAAAGAGAAATCCCATTCAAAAGTCACCTTAGACAAAATAAAATACTTAGGAATCTATCTCCCGAGACAAACAGAGGAACTATATGAATACAACTACAAAACACTCTCCACACAACTAAAACTAGACCTGAACAATTGGAAAAACATTAACTGCTCATGGGTAGGACAAGCCAATATAATAAAAATGACCATCCTACCCAAACTCATTTATCTATTTAGTGCCATACCCATTGAACTTTCAAAATTTTTTTTTACTGATTTAGAAAAAAACATAACAAAGTTCATTTGGAAGAAAAAAGGATCAAGGATATCCAGGGAAATAATGAAAAAAAAATACAAAGGAAGGGGGCCTTGCAGTCCCAGATCTCAGACTATATTATAAAGCAGCGGTCATCAAGACAATTTGGTACTGGCTAAGAGACAAAAAGGAGAATCAGTGGAATAGACTCAGGGTAAGTGACCTCAGCAGGACAGTATATGACAAACCCAGAGAACCCAGCTTTTGGGACAAAAATCCACTATTTCATAAAAAACTGCTGGGAAAACTGGAGGGCAGTGTGGGAAAGATTAGGTTTAGATCAACACCTCACATTCTACACTAAGATAAATTCAAAATGAGTGAATGACTTGAACATAAAGAAGGAAACTATAAGAAAATTAGGTGAACACAGAATAGTATACATGTCAGACCTTTGGGAAGGGAAAGATTTTAAAACCAAGCAAGACTTAGAAAGAGGCACAAAATGCAAAATAAATAATTTGGAATACTTCAAATTAAAAAGTTTTTGTACAAACAAAACCAATGTAACTAAAATCCGAAGGAAAGCAACAAATTGGGAAGCAATCTTCATATAAACCTCTGACAAAGATTTAATTACTCAAATTTACAAAGAGCTAAATCAATTGTACAAAAAATCAAGCCATTCTCCAATTCATAAATGGGCATGGGACATGAACAGGCAGTTCTTAGCCAAAGAAATCAAAACTATTAATAAGCACATGAAAAAGTGCTTTACATCTCTTATAATCAGAAAGATGCAAATCAAAACAACTCTGAGGTATCACCTCACACCTAGCAGATTGACTAAAATGACAGCAATGGGAATTAATGAATGCTGGAGGGGATGTGGCAAAGTGGGGACACTAATTCATTGCTGGTGGAGTTGTGAATTGATCCAACCATTCTGGAGGGCAATTTGGAACTATGCCCAAAGGGTGATAAAAGACTGTCTGCCCTTTGATCCAGCCATAGCACTGCTGGGTTTGTACCCCAAAGAGATAATAAGGAAAAAGACTTGTACAAGATTATTCATAGCTGCACTCTTTGTGGTGGCCAAAAATTGGAAAATGATGGGATGCCCATCAATTGGGGAATGGCTGACCAAATTGTGGTATATGTTGGTGATGGAATACTATTGTGCTCAAAGGAACAATAAAGTGGAGGAATTCCATGTGAACTGGAACAACCTCCAGGAAGTAATGCAGAGCGAAAGGAGCAGAACCTGGAAATCATTATACACAGAGACTGATACACTGTGGTATGATCTAAGGTAATGGACTTCTCCATTAGGGTCAATGCAATGTCCCTGAACAATCTGCAGGGATCTAAGAAAAACTATCCAGAAGCAGAGAATAAACTGTGGGAGTAAAAAAACAGAGGAAAAGCAACTGCTTGACTACAGGGGTTGAGGGGATATGACTGAGGAGAGACTCTAAATGAACACTCTAATGCAAATACCAACAACATGGAAATGAGTTCGAACTAAGAACACATGTGATACCCAGTGGAATCATGTGTTGGCTATGGGAGAGGTGGTGGGGGCAGGGAGGAAAAGAAAATGATCTTTGTTTCCAATGAATAATGTTTGGAAATGACCAAATAAAATAATGTTTAAAAAAGAATGTTCATAGCAACATTTTTTTGATAGCAAAGGAGTGGAAATAAAAGTGGTGATTGACAACTTGAGATTAGTTAAATAAATTGTGATATAGAAATGTAATAGAATGTTACAATGCCATATAAAATTAATATTAAGGTTATATGGGGAAAAAGGAAGATTTTAATTCAAAACACAGTAAAAGAAAAGAGAATTGGAGGTAAAAGCATGACTGTCATCCTTTAATAGAAGGTAAAATGGCAACAAAATAATATAGCCTAGTGGCTGAAATTATAATAACCAGCTTCTTACCACTTTCCCCAAATATGGGGGAATGCTTTGACCATCTTTATAGAGGTGGGGAATACAAGTCAAGAATGTTGATGTCAGACTTTTAAAATATTTTTTTAAGTTAGATTTGAGGGCTGGCTTTTGTTTTCCTTTTTATTTTATTTCCTTTTTAATTTCATTACTCTTTCTGAGGAGGAGGAAAGAGGGATATTTACAGGGAAGTTTGGTGGCACAATGGATGGAGTATTGTTAGGCCTGAAATTAGGAAAACCTGAGTTCGAATATGAATTCAGAGACTAGCTGGGCAAATCACAATTTGTGTTTTACTTGGGTTTCCTCTTGTATAAAATAAGAGTAACAATAACACCTGTTGTGAGGATCAAATGAGATGATTGCTAAATGCTTAGCCCAGTGTCTGACACATAATACATGATAAATAATGATCATAACAACAATGATTATGATGATGATATGTAGAAGACATAAAAATAACAATCTATTTTAAAATGAAATTAAACCACTAAAAAAATGAACTGAATTATACATAATTATTATACTCAAGATTTTCTCCTAACAATAAAGTGTAAAAAATGCATCATTTTTTCTTTTACTGAATGAGGGACTAGGAGTTAGATTATGACATATATTCTTAGACTCATTTGATAAGTTTGTTTTTAAGTTTATTTTTGAATTCTTTTAAAATATTTGTTATCAGGGAGCAGCTAGGTGGCTCAGTAGATTGAGAGCCAAGTCGGGAGATGGGAAGTTCTGGACTCAAGACTGGGCTCAAACATTTCTTAGCTGTGTCACCCTGGACAAGTCACTTAACTCTATTGTCCAGTCCTTACCACTCTTCTGTTTTGGGGCCAAGACATAGTACTGATTCTAAAATGGAAGGTAAGAATTCAATTATTTTTATTATCAATGACAATTTTCTGGGTAGGAAGATTTAGTGATACATTTAGAAATGAAAGTGATATAAAGAAAAAATATAAATAATTTGAGCAAATAAAAGAAAGAAAAAGATGGCAGCAGTGATCATGTGTTCATTTTCCTCATAAAAAAAGGCTTTGGAAAAATCACCATGCTACATAATTTGCTTAATGCATGAGGGAGAGATTTTTTTTTAAATTTTGAACATTATTTTATCTGGTCATTTCCAAACATTATTCACTGGAAACAAAGATCATTTTCTTTTCCTCCCCTACCCCCCTCCCACCACCTTTCCCTCTGAGGGAGAGATTTTTAAAATAAGATCTCCCATTTAAAACTTTGTAGTTCATAAAAATCACAATGTGGTAAAATGACAATGGGGTTTAGAGTCAGAAGCCCTTGTTTCTAATCCTGTATCTATCTTTTACCAACTATGTAACTTTGGACGAATAACTTCATCCATTTTGTGGGGCTCAGTTCCCTTCTTTGTAAAATGGGTGTTAAACTAGAAGATGTTTTTTAAACCCTTACCTTCTGTCTTGGAATCAATACTGTATATTGGATCCAAGGCAGAAGAGTGGTAAGGGCTAGGCAATGAGGGTCAAGTGGCTTGCCCAGGGTCACACAGCTAGGAAGTGGCTGAGGCCAGATTTGAAACTAGGACATCCCGTCTCTAGGCCTGGCTCTCAATCCACTGAGCCACCCAGCTGCACCCTAAATTAGAAGATTGTGAAAGTTGAATTGGATCAAATCTAAAGGGATTTATTACTCATATACTATGTGTCAGGCATTGTGCTAAGTGCTAAGGTTACAAAGTCAACCAATTCCATTTGTCAACTGGAGGAGAGAACTTGCAAATAACTATGTTAAAACATGAAAGAAGAAAGATACATTTTAGGGTGAAATGGAATAAGTCATTAAATGGCTATAAATCATTAAATCAGAGTGCATAATTATGGTTAGTGTGGTCATTTTCATTTTTCTTATCCTATATTTTATTTTTAAAACATTGTTATTCTTCACCATTCTTCTCATCTTATATGTAATGGAATTAAAATAGAGAAACATTTTAACAAGTAACTATATGTTTTATTTATTTAATTATTTGTTCATTTTTTTTTACTCATCTGGATTATGTTTATTTATAACAATATGGAGAACTGTTGTTCAAGTGAATATAAAATGATTGCCTTTTGTAGAATGTGTCAGGATGCAAACTTATCTTCTTTCTTGTCACTGAAAGCATCTTGGAGACATTTCTATTTGAACACAGGATGATAGAGAAAATATGTATACTTCATATTTTTTACATATGGTTTTGCTTTTTAATATAAGGGGAGGTTAGGTTGTAACAGAGGGGTTCAGTCTTTCAGTATAGAGAGGGGGAAAGAGTGGAGACCATCCCTACTCAAAGCGGGATTCAGGGGAGACAGCTGTTGTTTAGGGTTGGTTCAGAGAGAGGATAGGGAGTTTGAAGATTTTCCCTCTTCTGCCTTCCCTCCTTAGCTATGGTTGCTCTCTGTTAAATTTAATTATGGTTGGACTTGAATATTTAAATTGGTGGTTGTCAGCAATTTGATTACTAAATCCCAAAATGAATTACTAAAGTAGAATGGAATTTATGGTAATTTATTTACAATAGAGGGAAGATATTAAGGAAAGAGAGAGACAGAGAGAGTGAGAGGGAGAGAGAGAGAGAGAGAGAGAGAGAGAGAGAGAGAGAGAGAGAGAGAGAGAGAGAGAGAGAGAGAGAGAGAGAGAAACTCAGGTTTCCTCTGAGCCAGATAAAAATTTTAAGGCCCTAATCAGGGATAAAGAGTCTCAAGACAATGGCCATTTCTTGGAGGTTTACACCTTCAGTAAGGCAGGGAAACTAAGTCAGCCTTTCACTCACCATGGTGACTGCCTAAAAAGAAAGCAGTCTGAAGTCTCCTGCACAAGATCCTCCATGGTCAAGTTCTGCGGCCAAGTCTGAGTGTCTGCCTTCCAGTCTCTCCTCCAAGTGACTTCTTCACTCCAAGCTCAAGACTGATCCTCCAGTCCAATTCCGAGTCAGAGTTCTTCAATCTATATCCTTCAGTCTTTGTTTCTTCTATTTAAAGACCTTTTTCTCTTGTGTCACCTCCCCTAAATTTCAGATTAACCAGTCACAGCAGATGATCCTCTCCAGGACTGCCTACTCAATGTATGAATGGATGTTCATACCTTTTTTGGTTAGATTATACCTTTTTTTGGTTATACCTTTTATATATTATATTATAGTATATAGGATAATATATTATATATTATACCTTTTGTAGTTAGTTCACACATTTTTGTAGTTAAAATGGGTAGATATACTTCAAATATGGAGTTATCACTTTTGAGGATTAAAATCTAAAAATAGACTGGGTATAATAATTCAATCTTCCCAATAAAGAGCTAAGTACCTTCATTGTTATAATCAGGGGACTACAATTTAATCTTCGCATCTCCCAGATTTGCTCTTGTCCCTCTTATTCCCCCTCCACTACTTGAGACCAAAGGGTCTCCCCTTCAACTGTTTATTCACGCACTTGGGGAAAAGTTAACTCTTTTAATGTCAACTCAATCAAGGTAATACAAAAGAATAACTAGCACAGAAAGAATGGGAAAGTGAAGTTGGGAAAAGGAGTCCCTATCTCAATCTAAACACTTTCACCTCCCTCCTTGAGTTTAGGGGGAACTCAGGTCTTGGCAGCCTAAGCCCCCTGAGAGAAAGTCAGGTAGATTCACCCCTGGGCAACAGGAACTGAGGTAAAGTCTGCTCAGGTTCCTCTTCAGAAAGTCCCTTCAATTGGGAAGTGTTGGGGGAAAAGATTTCCAGTCACCAGCAGGAAAAGTGGGTAATCCATAGGAGAAAGTCTTTTCCTATCTTCTGTCTTCAGCTTCTCAAGACTGAGAGCCTAACTCCTCTCCCAGCCACAATCTTCTCCTCCTCAAGATTCCACTCACCTGGGGCCCCTCCCCCATCAAGGTGATCAGTTTCACACACTCTTCAACCTGGCACTTTCCTTATGTACCAGACTCTGTCATAAATCCTCCATTTCCTGTTGTCTTCCTGGTGCCACCCTGGACAATGCCAGTTACTTACCTTCTATGTCTATTAAAATCTATCTATGTTACTTATTGTTCCCATCTAATCTCCCTCCTCCCAAAATAATAAATCCTATCCTAATCTTTCTATTTGCTAACCTAAAACACTTTTTTATGCTAAGACTGAGTTGTGGGAAGAGGGTTAGAATTATGTGCCAAAAAATTTTTACAATATAACAAGTTCTTAATACAAAGGTTGTTCCTATTGCAATCAATATAAAATTTAACTATCAAGTAAAATTGAACTATCCTATGTAATACTAATTCAATTGTAACAATTCATAACAATAACATCTATCTATCTATCTATCTATCTATCTATCTATCTATCTATTAACTTGTATCTAATGAAATCTGATTTCTTCTGTCCCTATGTTTCCTCTCTAGTTATAACATTCCCGCTTCCACCTTAAACTACTCTTTCCCTGTCTGTTAATGGTTAGTATTTTAACTCTCTCCTTTCTATCTATATAAGTGGATTAGATCATTATTATGGTATCTATGTAAATGTCTGGGTTTTCTACACATTTACATGTTACATGTTATTTACACACACACATACATCCTCTGATAGTACAGATTTACTTACAGATATGTAATTCATGGATTTTCCTTATTATGGCATAGCCCCTGATGTCAGTGTGAAATTTGTCTGTGTTCTAGATATGTCATGGTGGATGCATATTTATTCCAATGTGCATGTGAATGAACTTCCCTATATGTGAAGTTAATATGATTGACGATTAAACTTATGTGACCCATTTTCCTGAAATTCATTCCCCATAATGTCTTTGATTCAAAATTCTTTCCAGTTGTCCGTGTGCCTTCCATCCTTTGGTGTTGCTTGAAGTAGTCACTGGTCCAGGATGCCTTTTCCTTTACAGGATACATACTTGCCTGTCATCTCACCTTGAAAGATGATCTCAGGTATCCGGAACTACAGTATGATGCATATGTGTAAGATTAATGTGTGTGTGCATGTAAAAGTGAATATGTTGATGCATGTGAGTGAAACTTTATACAGGATGTTTGTGCCATCTTCATATGAGCAAGTGAGAATTTTTTAATGTAATGAATGTATGTATCTTTCTCAATGTGTGATTGTAAGGCAATTATTATTAGTCTAGGCTTGAGATGGAGATTTTGTTTATAGGTTTACAAATTCTAAGGGATTCTAAATCCACCCTGATAAACTCCCAGGTTCTGCAAGGAACCACTTTTCCTGTGTTTCATAGGCTACACTAATCCTCCCTGATCTAACTAATCCAAATTTATACTATCTGTCTTGGGCATTATTCTGTTTTGGTTTCACTGGCTCTGCTTAGTATTTCTATTTCTTCCTGGGTGATTTTGTTGGATTCATGGGTTCTATGTTTATTTATCAAGGGTTGTTCTTGGGGTGTCTGTCTTTGAATGGATTCTTGGGCTTCCATTAAGTTGTCTTTTAGCATGTTATCATGGGCGTAGTGATGTTTAACATGAGATGTGTGAAACCAAGAACCTTTTCCTATTACTTTGATTGATGTAGGAGTGGTGAGAGCTATATTGTATGGGCCAATCCATCTAGGCTCTGTGGGTTTGTCTTTGGTAAAATTTTTCACCTATACTTTGTCCCCTGGCCTGATGTTATATAATGAGAAATCTAGTAGGACCCTTTGCACTAGTCCTAGCCTTCTTAGTTCTTCCAGCCTATCCGGTCACAGAAATCTTGCTAGATCTTCATACTTTGACAAAATTCCATCATAGGTAACTTGTATATGATGAGTGCTTGTAATGGTAACATCTACATTTAAAAATTGGTATTAAAGTTTTATGGTTATTGTTGCATCTGCATGATTATATACAATAGTTTTATCTCTGATAATTCTCTAGTTACAGCATATTTCTGAACAATCAATTAATAAACATTAATTAAGCATATACTATGTGCCAATCACTCTGTTAAGTGTAGAGTTTATTTCACAAATTTTATTCTTTTTCTTCTCTCAAATTTTTAAGGCTATTCAGGGGTTCTTGTTGATTTATATATTTATTTATTATTAAACTATTGGATTCTGTCTTAATATCTAAGACAGAAGAGCATCAAGGCTATTCAATCAGGGTTAAAAGATTTTCTCAGGTTCACACAGCTCGGAAGTATCTGAGGCCAGATATGAACCCAAGTCTTCTAGACTCTAGGCCTAGCACTCTATCCATTGTGCTATCTAGCTTTCCTGTCTTGTTTTTAATTAATTAATTTATATTTGAAATGGTTTATTCAGATAGTAATTGATTGTTTACTTTTGTAAAGGATAACAAGCTTCTGGTGTAAAGTTCTGACTCCCTGATCATGTCTTTCTAAGCATTTGGTAGGTACTAGATTGGTGAAATCTACAATGAGATATTTCATTTTATTATTTCCTTATAAAACATATAACTAATCCAGGCTCCACAAGAGTGACTTTCTTATAAATTCTTGCAACACTCACTTGGTCTTTTATTTTGATCTTAAATCTCTATTTTCTGTAAACAAATCCACATGAATCAGTAATTTGCTTTTGATGTCTCATTGTCAACATATTGTTGGTGGAATTCATGGGGATATTGCCATAGAGATCCTTTTGGTTCTGTTCTTGGAACTTAGCCATTTCATAACCATTTCATTTTGAGGGAAATTAAAAATCAGTTGCCTTCAATAAGTCCAGTGACATGTTACTGTTGTTAGCTTTTACCATGGCTCTGTAAAATGATATCTGTCCATTCCAGTGGAGTTTTTAGCTGTTTTTAAGTTATTGATGATATGTTCTGGAAGCACCAATCAATTTTCTGCCTTCTTTTTTTGACAAGAATATGTTAAGCTTTATATAGCTGCCTTCATGTGATGAGCTACATGCTAATATTTTACAGGTTTATAATATTTTCTGAGGACAACATTATCCATTTTATTGTCATCAATAATAGTATTTTCTGGTGAAAATAAGGGAAATGAAATAATTTGCGTGAGGTATCAAATCAATGGCTAATTTGGGACTCAGCCTTTCTTTTTCAATTTCTGTTTCTGTGCTCAGAGGATCAGAAGATAGGATTTAAAGGCAGAAGGAACACAAGTGATCAAGCTGTCACTAGATCACATCATGGGCTTAAATTTTGGGGAGACTTCAAAAATCATCTAGTTCAAATTGTTCATTTTACAGGTGAAAAAATCTTGGCTCAGAGATCAGGACTTATCTATGTCAACAGAGATAAGTGGCAGGACTGTGATATGAACTAATGGTTTGTGGAACCAAATCTAGTTGTTTTTTTTTTTTATTACACATATAATGAGACATCCATACAACACAGGAATGGTTAAGGATTGACATTCCACATCACAAATAATATACAATCTTTGAAGTTGCTTAGGAAACACTTGGAGACCTTTCCAAAGAAGATATATGCAAACTCAGAACAATTACAACTTTATTCAAAAAATGTAAAGCACTTTTTGTTCCTTCAAAATCTCATGGGTACCTTATTTCATTAAAATATATTGTGGATTAATATTTGAGTAGTCCCATGTCATACACATCACACTAAATTCAATATTTCTGTATAATCACATTTCACATAGTACTCAGGCATCTTTTCTCCATCACCTTTTAATTTATTCCTTGTTTTTATATTTTAGTTAGTTTTTTTTTTTTTGTGGAGGGAGAAAGGACATCTTGGCAATGGCATGGGTGCCCACTAGGTCAGATTCATAAGTTGTATGTATAATGCAGACGTTTAGCCTTCATTCGAACATATACAAATTGATTTAACATGAAATAAATATGGAGAGAAGAATTTCCTGGCAAAAATGCATATTCATTTATAAAAAGGAATATTGTAAACTATCCCTTGTTGTGAACACATGGAAAATTGTGCCCATATCTACTATGCCAGGGTCTAAGAGAGCTTTTCTGTCATCTTCCCTTTCTGATCCATATAAAAGAAGTACCAAAACCTTTTAGAGATTTCTTCACACAATCAGTCATTTAATTAATTATCAGCAAATATTTGTTAAGTACCTAATATGTATTTGACACTGTTCTAGAAGCTATGGATACAAAACCAAATAGGAAATTTTGCTGCTATTGGCTTACATTCCTATAGACCACACATCTGTAGCTAATAGGGACCCAGAGTCCATTTAACCTATCCCTCCTCTTGTCTCTCATTTTATAGATAAGGAAACTGAGACTTAGAGAGGTATTAAGCATCATAAGGAGGAAGATGAAGCCAGGAGCTCTTTCCCCTGTACTATGGGTTTACAAAAGTGTTTTCCTCAAAATAAACTGTGAAGTACATTGTACAAATATTATCATTTCCATTTTATAGATGAAGAAACTGAGGCTCAATGAAGTTGAGAGACTTTCCTGCAGTCACAGAACTAGTGAGGATCTGAGATAAGATTTGAACCCAATTCCCTTGACTCTAATTCTTCCACTTTCTTTACTACACAAAGTTCTATGTAATATCTCCGTGGCCTGGTTTATATCTCTGTTGATTTTAGTGGGTTTCTGACCATTTTTGAGTGGGTAAAATAGTCATGTCTAGTCATGGCTCTATCACCTAATGAGTCACTTTACACATAGCATTTCCCAACACTGAGACTCTGTCTTCTCATCTATCCAATGACTGGATTGAACTGATTAATATCTGAGGTCTGCTATGTAACTACCATCTGTAAATCAATGAATGGATCTCTAGGCTCCCTTTTGGTTCATATCCAGACAGTTAGGTGCTATGTCATATTAATCTATGTGTGTGTATACACACACACACACACACAAATTATATATATATTATATATACACATTATATATGTTATATATATATATACATTATATATACATGTATACATTATTGACAAGTTCCTTGAGCCAAATGATACTTTCACTGCTTTATAGATACATCTTACCTTTGCTAGTAGAAATGTCAGACTTTTGATAAGGGCTTGGGTCAAAGGCAACTTTGAAAAGATCACTAGGCATTTCCAAAAGCATCATTGGCAAAGTACATGCTAGACTATGTCCATCTGTTGCTGCCATTTGTTTCAGAAGCACTGTTTGGCCATAGAATCTAGTAAGGGAAGAAACAATGGAGACTATGTTTAAAGGCAATGTGTGGTACTGACCTCAGTTTATCTAAGAAATAGGAATAAAAATATTTCTAGTACTTATTTCACAAAATATACTTTATAGTTTTATGTAAATGTCAACTAGTCTTTTTATCTTCAATTTTCTTTCATTTTCAAGTTAGCATTCCCTCCTTCCTATAAAAGTTAAAATTAAATCTCAATAATAAAAAATATATTTTAAGAGATTTGTTAATGATGATTAGAAATCAAGGAATAAAGAAGATACAGAATAAAGACCATGTGCCCAAGGCTGCTCATTCAGTTCAAATACCCGCCTTATAACCACCAAGCTCAGGACAGGAAGTAAAGAGATGGGACCCTTCATGTCCTTGCCTAATATCCCCTGTCTACAGGAAGTATAGAAGGACAGGAAGTCAGTGGGTTCCTGGGAAATGTAGTTTTTTTTTTAGGGTAACAGATTTTCAATTATACATTCCCATCTCCACCCTTTCCATCCCTGTTAGGAAAACAAGAAACAAGAAAACCTCTGCTACTTATATGTATCATTGAGCAAAACAAATTCCCAAACTGGATGTCAATTATTATTGATGTTTCATAAATGAGAAAACTGAAGCTCAAAGGTGGGAAGTGACTTCCTCAAGGTCACAAAGTGCTTCTGTGCTTTTTTCTTTTTCAATATGATAAAATTAAATATTAAATAATTCAGTACTTTACTAATGGACTAATTTACACTCTTAGAGAACAGAAGGAACTAAAAATTAATCTTATCCAGTACTCTCTTTCCAATTTTTAAAGTAGTTTGATGAAGAGAACACTGGATTTGGAGAAGATCTGAGTTCAGATCCTGTCTTAGACATTGACTAGAGGAATGACCCTGTGTAACTTGTTTATATTCTTTCTGTTTCAATTTCTTCAACTGTAAAATAGAGATAATAATAACACTTACCACCCATAATTGTGATGATAAAATGAATAATTTTAAAGTATTTTCTAATGCTTAAAGTACTATATTAAATTATTCTTTCTTTATATATAAGGAAACTAAGGTACAAAGATAGAAGTGACTTGTCCACTGTGAAATAAGTAGCAAGTTGAGAATCAAAGTGCATTTTTCTCCCTTACTCCTTTCCAAGAGATTCTCTCATTTTTTCCCAGTTATGCCAACAAGATATGACCCCACCATTTCCCTACTCAGTAAATGCCAGTGGATGTCTCTACCATTTAGAAGGAGAAATAAAAGTACTTCTAACTCCCACTTATTGGCCTACAATTTAAAAGGTTTGTAAAATTCAAAGGATTTCTTTCTACAACTCCCTTGATACACTTTTCTTCTTGAAATATTGTAGAATTCAGCATGTGTGCTAACTTTTTAAAGGTAGGAAAATTCTCCTTTTTCAATTCTTCTTCAACAAAGTGCATATATATTGGGAATACATATGAGACATTTTGAAATGCAAGGCAAAGTGTGCTCATTATTACTTTAGTGGTTTTCTTGTATCCACGATCTCATTAGTGCTGGGTGGGGACACCCTCCCATGGAAGTTCACAGCTCATTTACATAATACATGAATTCATGTCTATAACTTTCCATAAATCTTCCCTCAAAGATGTACCCAATCCACGAGAAGCCTTTTTTTTTGGTTCTCACAATATAATCTAATTTTTAAAAATTGTTAAAATATTGGGAAGGAATCTAGCAGAATATAAATATTCGAGAGCAGAAATGGTTTTATGTTTGTCTTAATGGTCCAACAACTAGCACATTGCCTTGTACTGAATAGACTCTTAGCAAATGTTTATAGAGTTGAAATTAAATAGAATAGATGGTGTCAGAAATGAGTGACATGGTTTCATAAATAAGTAAGAATTTAGACTTTTGAAATGTCAGAATTTCATCTGACATTTTATAAACTCATAGGTTTAAGACTAGAAGAGACCATAAAGGTCATTATGTCCAATCACCTCAATCCCATTCATTTTTATAGGTGAGGAAGTTGGGGCTCATGGAGAAATGGCTCATTTAAGCTTATTCTAAAAGTAAGTAGAACCTGAATTCAAATCTAGGTCCTCCATCACCAAATCCAAAGTATGTTCCACTATTCCATACTAACATATATTCAATCATTCATCATGAATTGATGTGGCATGCCAGACACAATATTAGGCATAAAGGATACAAACAAACACAAAAATAAAACTATAATAAAACTATATAAAACTAGACTCTCAAGAAGCTTATATATTAATGGAAGAGTGAGTAAAGAAAAGGATGTGTGTGTGTGTGTGTGACTGTCTGTGAGAGTCTTCAGTGTTCTGAAAATGCATTCAAGATGTTGATACAATTTCTAAACATTTGCTCTCTTAGAAACCATCCAATGGACCACCCGATTCTTAGAATTGAAATCACCTCCTAGACCAACAAACCCAATTTCTTTATGAAGAATTGAGACCAAGAAAGTTAAGTGACTTGCCTAAGAGTCCATAGTTATAAGCAAGCAGCAAAACTCAGATTCAAGGCCAATTATCTTGAGTCCTGGTTCAGTGATCTTTCAGGGTCCTGCATAATCACAATTCACTTTGTTACAAATAAGCACGTCAGTTCTTGAAGGGTGTGTAGATTTTATTGAAACGTCCTGCTTGACTCAGTTCTCAGGGGCTAAAGTTTTAGCAGAAGCCACACAAAACCCAGGCCTCTGCTCTATGGCCTGGCCCAAGTTTCCTGATCTAATTATAGTCTAATTGAGTTCCCTCTCTCTTTCCTCTCAGGCTATCACTGTGACATTAAATTACAGGATTCAAACATATAATTTCCTAAACTTAAAAGTGATTTATCTTGATGGGCCTTGGTACCAGGTCACTTTATCATGTGATATGTCAGTAGCCAGATCTATTATTCACAGGCTAATGAATCGGAGAATCTAGGAGCAGGAAGAGGACTTGAAAGGTCAGCAGGGCCATCCTGTACCTCTGGACAAGACTACCCCATTCTGTCTCAAACAAAGGAGAAGGTGGCTAGTTTCCCACAGATGCTGGGGAGAAGTTGTTCTACAATGTTTGAGTTTTGTCTCCAACTTTGGGTAAGGGTAGCATCAAGCTGTCCAATGTCTCTGACTTTGTTCCCTTTTCTGATTAATTTATTGTTATAATTTATGATTAACATATATATTTATAAGATAGTGGCTGTAGGGGAGAGTAGCCATCCCACGGGTGTCTTTCTATCCTTCTTTTTTGAGGCTTTGGCTTTCCAGAGTTCCCTTTGTTAGAAGGCAGTAATTAATAACTGATTAGTTTCTATTTCAACCCAATCTCTATCAGTGGGCAAACACACACACACACATACAGAAACCATAT